>NC_025999.2:83039960-83194960 GCF_000442705.2 Elaeis guineensis
TCTTGATTGACCTTGTTGTATTTTCTCTGGAGCCTTGCAGTAACAGATTAGCGCTAAAGGAAGGGCTTTATCCAAAATTTTGTGGCAAATGGTAAATCGGAGAGTACAAAACAATTCTTTTCCTTCACCATTTTTTCTAAGCGGCGGATCAGAAGCTGTTCAACCTTCAGTTGTGGTCGATCCACAGCAGTTTACCCTCTTAGTTCCATAAGTGCAGACTCTCACCGTTGCCGTACAGGAACTTCAGCGTATCACAGAGCAGCAACGAGAGGCAATTCCTCAAAAAGTTCTGTCTCAATACAATCATCAGTCAATCCATCAAGATCCCCATCCTAATCATCACCCTACTCAAATCGATCAATTTTTTAAGGGGGAATTATTCCTAATAGTGGAAAAACCCATTGGGGAGGTCTTGAAATGACATTCAAGATCTTGAAAAATGGCTCATAGAGGTACAACTTGGGAATCATCTGCAAGATAAGCAAGATTTTGATCTACGATCTCTTTTTTCTTAAGCAATCTTAAATGAGCGCGTTCCTTTCCGGTTTAAGATGCCAATGGTAGAATCATTTGATGGTTCCACCAATCTTCTGGATCATCTTGAAGGATATAAAGCCATTATGAGGCTACAAGGGACATCTGATGTCCTACTTTGTGTCGTTTTTCCCATTACTCTCAAAAAATCTGCAAGGATCTGATTTTCTGGACTCTAACCAGGATCTATTTCTTTTTTTGAACAATTAGTAAGACCGTTTGTCACTTATTTTGGTAATAACCGGTTTCATTTGAAGAATACAAATAGTCTCTTTATTGTCAAGCAATAGGAAGGTGAATCCCTCTGTGAATATGCGACAAGCTTCAATACGGTCATGTTGGAAGTAAAAAATTTCAATGAGTCTGTCACAATGGCTGCCTTAAAGCGAGGACTCCGAAGCAATTGCTTGATTTTTTTCTCTAAACAAGAATTATTCGGACATCATAATTTATAATTTTAAATTTTTATTAATATATATATAATTATATATACATATTCATTAACATATATATATATATATATTAAAAATATAAATATCTCTATGGTGTAACAAAATATCTCTTATTTTCAAATGAATGTTCTTGTCTTGCCTTGAAGGGTGTACTAATTTTTGGAATCCGGTACCAATAGGTATAATCCCTCCCAAAACAACGTTCTCTTTCAAGCCTCTATGATCAAATGCTAACTAGGGTTCAAAAGTATGCCCAAGCCAAGAAGGAAGAAAGTATAGGTCGGTAAGCAAAGAAAGAGAAGAATGGAAAAAAAGGACCCTAAGAAGAGGACCATAGAGATCAGCTAGGGAATGGTTTTGGGCGACATCAGAAGAATCTGAGGTCAAGAAATCCACCTCGGCGTTTTGATACCTACACTCCTTTATTTGCTCTTCATGCTCAAATTCTGATGGAAATCGAGGACCAGAAATATCTTCGTTGGTCCAATCCCATGAAGGCTCCTCCAGCGAAGAGAGATAAAAGAAAGTACTGTCGCTGTTATCGAGACCATGGCTATGATACTGAAGAATGCTGACAGCTCAAGGATGAAACTGAAGTTTTGATTTGCCAAAGTTACCTCGATAAGTATATCAGAGATCGGGCAGGCCAAGTTGCTGAATAGCATTAGAAGCCCGATAATGATGCTGAACACAATCGACCTACTATTGGGGTTATTAACATGATCTCAGACCTTGATGGGGTTCGAGGGGCAATTAAGAATCCTTCCCTGAAAAGGCAGCGTATTGATAATATTGTTTCTTTTTCTGATGATGATGTTCAAGGAGTTCAAACTTCTCATAATGATGTTGTTGTTATCTTTATGATAACAACAAAATATGATGTAAAAAGAATATTAGTAGATAATGGAAGCTCTGTTGATGTGTTGTTCTACGATGGATTTCAGAAAATGAATGTGCTAAATCGACTGAAACAGATCGATACCTCACTGATCGGATTCTCTGGAGATCCTGTGGTTGTTGAAAGAAAAGTCACTTTGCCTGTAACTGCGGGATGAGAATCTTGACAGTCTACTATGCAACTCTGGTTGTCAAGATACCATTAGCTTACAATTGCTATTCTTGACCGACTTGGACTTAATGCTCTTAAAGCAGTAGTCTCCACCTATCATCTATTAGTTCAATTTTTGACGAAAGATAAAATTAGAGAGATGCATGGAGATCAAATGCTTGCTAAATAGTATTTTCTAATAGCTGTCAAAATAAAGAAATCAGTAGAAGCCCTACTAATTGAAGTGCTTGATCAAAAGGATGACATAGAGATCGGCAAAAGCCGAGGCGAACTTGCTGAACAACTTGTTGCTATTCCATTAGGTGAAGATTTAGAGAAGACTGTTCAGATCGGATCTTAGTTAAGGATTGATTTAAGAGAACAACTGATATTTTTTCTTTGAGCAAATACCGTTGTTTTCACCTGATCAGTCTCAGACATGCTCAGAAATTATGCTGATGTTATTGTACATAGATTAAATATCAATTCAAAGCATTGATCAGTTCTACAAAAGAAAAGAAGTTTCGCCCCAGAAAGATAAAAAGCTATAAAATGAGAAAGTCGACAAGCTTTTGAAAGTATGATTCATTAGAGAAGCTCAATATCTGAAGTGGATAGCCAATGTTATGGTTAAAAAGGCGAATGGCAAGTGGAGGATTTGTATCAATTATACTGATCTCAATGAAGCATGCTCAAAAGATAGTTTTTCTCTTTTCAGAATAGATCAGCTTCTTGATGCTACTTCGGAATGAGTTTTATAGATGTATTTTTTTGTCTATAATCAGATCAAAATAGCACTGGAAGATGAAGAGAATAGGGCTTTATTATCGAAAGAGGCTTGTATTGTTATAAATGATGCCTTTTGATCTTAAAAATGCAAGTGCTAGTACTAATGCTTGGTCAACAAGATTTTCAAGTAGTAGATCGACTACAATATGGAGGTCTATGTTGATGACATGCAGGTGACAAGCACTGAAGCAGGTCGGCATATAACCGATATAAAAGAAGCATTTGGAAAACTTTGGAAGTACCAGATGAAGCTCAATCCTAACAAATATGCTTTTGAAGTAACATCAAGAAAATTCTTGGATTTTCTTGTGACCCAAAGAGAAATAGAAGCTAACCTTGAGAAAATTTGAGCGTTACTTGAAATAAAGCATCCAAGCACGATAAAAGAGGTGCAACAACTTACTGGATGGGTGGCATCACTCAGTCGGTTTATTTTTAGATCGGTTGAAAAATGTCTCCCTTTCTTTAAAGTTTTGAGTCAAATAAAAGATTTTAGCTGGTCAAAAGAATGCCAAGCTATCTTCAACGACCTTAAGAAGTATCTCGGCTCACCTCCATTATTGTCCAAGCCAATTGAAGATAAGGAATTATACCTGTATTTATCCGTCTTATCTAATGCTGTTAGTTCGGTCTTAGTTTGAGATGATGTAAGGATACAAAGATCGATCTATTATACCAGCAAATTACTGCGAGATGTTGAAACTCGATATACCAAAGTAGAGAAAATGATCTATGCTCTATTACATCGGCTCGATGATTTCGGCCAAAATTTTCAAGTTCACTTCGTCGTCGTATTAATTGATCAACCTTGGAGGTCGGTTTTGTAACAACTTTATACCTCAGGTTAGATGGCCAAATGGACTATTGAGCTCAGTGAGTTTGACATCCATTTCCCACCTCGACCTTCCTTAAAAGCTCAAATATTAGCTAACTTTATTATGGAGTGTACCATCCTTAATGAAGAGTTAATTTCAGAAAGTTCAAAAGAGATTATTAAAGACTCTTATTGGGTGTTGCATACTGATGGGGCCTCAAATTTCAAAGAAAGTGGGTTGGTTTAATTTTAGCTAATCTTGAAGGTGTTGTTACTAAGTATGCCTTAAGATTTAATTTCAATACTTCAAACAATGGTGCTGAATATGAAACATTGATCGCTGGACTGAAAATGACAGAAGAACTTAGAGTCAAAAGACTTAAAGTCTTCATCGATTCTCCCGATACGAAGTTAATTTGAAGCGAAAGATTTTATGTCTCAATATTTACAGAATATAAAAGAATTGTCAAAAGCTTTAAAGACTTAGAAGTTATACAAATTTTGAGATCGAAAAATGTCTGAGTTGATGCTCTCTCACATCTTGCCACATCGGATTTTTTCGAACTCAATTAAAAAGTTCTCATTAATATTCTTCAAAAATCTAACATAGAAGTTTTATCAATTATCCAAATCGATTATGAGCTAAGTTGAATTGATCCACTGGTCGATTATATTGCTAGAGGAGTTTTGCTAACAGATCCTGTTAAAAGTAAGAAGTGTTAAAAGGCGAGCCCCATGGTATGTTCTTCAAGATGATCGGCTATATAAAAGGTTGTACTCATTTTCTTTACTTCGATGCTTGCAACCATCAGAAGCTGATTATGCTCTTTGTGAAATCCATGAAGGAATCTGTGGTAATCACTTAGGGGTTGGTCGCTAGCATATAAAATCATCCGACAAGGTTATTACTGGCTAACAATCCAAAAAATATGATTGATTTTGTTAATAAATGTGATTAATACCAGAGGTATGCCCATATTCAACATCGACCTGTAGTTGAATTCGTTCTCATTACTGCATCTTGGCCTTTTGCTATATGGAGAATGGATATTCTTAGATCCAAGGTTTGCCATACCGTGCCAAACCGGCCGGTACACCCCATCTCGTACCGGACCGATGGGGAACCTGCACGATTCGGCCGGTAAAATCGGTACACCGGCGGTATTGAAGAATAAAGAATGGAAAGTGAGAAAGAGAGAGAGGGGAGGGAAGGGAGGGAGGTGGGAGCCGTCGGAGGCCGGCGGTGGCCGGCTGCGGCCGTCGGAGGACTTTCGAGCCCCGTATCGCCCGATAGGGCTTTCAAGAGAGCAAAAAAGAGAGAGAGAGCGCTCGAAGGGGGGCGGAGAACCTACCGGACAGACGGTGCCTCCGTTGCGAGGCTCTCGGTGGCCGACGAGCCGACGCCGACGGTCTGAGGGCGGTCGAGCGGGTGCAGCCCCTTCGCGGCTCTGCCCCCTTCTTCTTTTTCGAAACAGACGATGTCTGTTTCGATTTTTTTTTTATTTTAAACTTATGAAGTCGGCAACTGGGTTGCCGACTTAAGAATTTTTTTTAAAAAAAACAAAAATCGTGAAGTCGGCAAACGAATTGCCGATTTAAAAATTTTTTAAAAAAAAATAAAAATCGTGAAGCCGGCAAATCATTTGCCGGCTTCACTTAAAACCATGTTTTTAAAAAAATTTGCGAAACAGGGGCGATGCCCCTGTTTCACGCCTGTGGCGCCGCGCGCGTGGACGGCGCCCAGTCGGAGGCCGTCCGGCGGCCCCACCGGCTTCTTCCCCTCCCTCTTTTTTTTTCTTCCTCTCTCTCTTTCTATTGCTCTCAATTTCTCTCTTTTTTCTTTCGGTTCGGATCGTCGGTTCGGTACGATATGAAACCATACCGAACCGTACCGCTGGCCGGCCGAAACGGCCGGCGGTACCGGTTCAGCAAACCTTGCTTAGATCTTTTTCAATGTCCATAGGACAAAAAAAATTTTTGGTGATGGCTATTGATTATTTCATCAAATAAGTAGAAACAGAGCCTTTAGCATAAATCACTGAAAAGATACTAGATTTTGTCTAAAAGTCAGTTATTTGTCACTTTGGTCTATCTCGGATCATTATTACTGATAATGGGTGATAATTTGACAATTCAAAATTCAAGAAATTTTGTTCGGAGCTCCACATTGACCATAGGCTTACCTTGATTGGACATCCATAATCAAACGAGGAAGCCGAAATCACTAATCGGACCATCCTTCAAGGTCTAAAAATAAGGCTTATCGAAACAAAAGATTTTGGGCAGATGAACTTCATAGCGTTCTCTGGGCTTATAGGACCATGCCATGAGGGCCAACAGGGGAAGCATCTTTCAAGCTCACTTTTGGGGCAAAAGCTGTAATTCCTATTAAGATCAGCCTACCATCAATTAGAGTGGAAAATTTCCATGGGGAGACTAATCTAGATCGGTTGAGAACTGACCTAGACTTGAGGAAACCAGAGAGAGCCCAGATGCATATGGCAACTTGTAAACAAAGAGTAGCCAGATATTATAATGCTCAGGTAAAATCAAAGCTTTTTCATAAAAGAGATCTTGTTCTTAGCGGAGCTGAAGTCTCAAAGCCTACAAAACAAGAAAATCTTGCTCCCAATTAGGAAGGACCCTATCGAATTACAGAAATAATCCGATCAAGAGCATATAAAATTGAGAACTTAGATAGCTTAACTATTCCTCGCAGTTGGAATGCTGAAAATCTTAGAATGTATTATTAATAAGCCTTCAATAATTTTTTTTTAATTGAGATCAGATCTCTACAATCAAGATGGAGCATCATTTTTTCATCCAAATAAGGTCGGAGAAAATCGATCAAGCAAGGACGATCTGAAGAATTGTCCAAACAAGGTCGGAGAAAATCGATCTAATGAGGACAGTACAGTAAGTCTATCCAAATGAGATCAATAAAAATCGATCAAACAAGGATAGTACAAAGGATTTCGTCCAAATGAGATCATGATGTCTGACCAAACGAGGATGAAATATGTCCAAATGAAGCCATGAAGTCTAGCCAAATGAGGACAAGAAAAGACTAAGTTTGTCCTCAGGAGGTCAGAAGAAGCCAAACTTCAGCTACGAGAATCTCGATCAAACCAAGACAACTTGATGTGAGACATCTGATCTCCGGATTGGACCTCACAAATGATTAACGTGAGATATCCAATCTCCGAATTGGATCTCATAAATGATTAACATGAGACACCCGATCTCTGGATTGGATCTCACCACGTGGGACATCCGATCTTCGGATTGGACCTCACGAATATTTACTGTGGAACATTTGATTTCTAGGTTCAACTTCATGAATATCCGATGTGAAGCACTTAAATCTACGAATTGGACTTCACAGCATTAGTTCAAGGAAATTTATGTTCTAAGTCATATTCTTGGACAATATGCCCTTAAAAGGGAAGAAAATGAGGCATCACGGGTTGAAATCCTATTAGAAATGCAGGAAACCCGATCTGTCCATTCCAAACTCAAGTGAAGATAAATTCAGACGTTAACTTGAGGATCGTCAGATGAAGGAGTTGGATCTTTGGAAGCTTCAGCCGTTGGAGATTCTACTGATGTGATTTCGACGGCTGGGTCCTTGGCATTTGATTGAGGAAAGGTTCAGAATGGGAAGCCACCTTGGCGATGGGGTGGGATGTCTTGTTAGCAGAAGTGGCATCCGATGTTGGCTGAGCGACAACCTCGGTAGTTGGTTTAGAAGCCACCTCGGCTGATGCATCGATAGCCACTTCGGGAGTCAGCTTGCTTATATCGAGGACAGAAAAGAGCTTCCTAACCAAATTTATGCTGCTCTGGAACCCGAAGTCAAATGCCCCTTCGGAAGCCTCAGTGACTTCATCTTGGAATGCTTCTGAAGCCTTGTAATCTTCAACGGCCCTTGCAGCATTTTTTCTCTCTTTCAGCTTGCCATTGAAATACGAGGATGCCTTAGTTATGATTCTCTATAGTTTTTTCGACCTCCTTTAGTTTGGCCTTCGGCTCAGAGATTTTCTCCCCCTCCTTATGCAGCTTGTCGAGCTTATCTTCATACTCACGACTCTAAGGATTTCTTATTCACATGGAACCAAACTAGATGCTTATGAGCAATTTGAGGTATATCGCCGATTGAAAGGAGAAAAAAGTGCGAGATCGGTACAAAACCGATGTAAATGAAAGAGCAGAAGGGAAGAAACCCACATCCATTATACCGTTGAAGCCATAATTCAATAACTGCTCAATCGAACAGTCTCGCCTGCCGGCATCGAGGTCTTTTTGAGGCATGACCATGCACAACATATCTCGATCGAGTTGTGGTGTCTTAAGTAAAGATATTTGAGAAACATCAAGTCCCTTAGTCGACGAAGGTAGAGCAGCTTCTGGAATCTTCAATTGTTGATCAGTTGATGGAGTTGTTCTTTCCGATGTTGGAGGCACCGAAGAAGAGCTTGATCTTGGGCACGTGATCACCTCCTTGGTAGGTGGACGGGCCACCTCGGCGCTCTGTCGATGTAATGTCTTCGACATCGATTCGATGGCAGGGGCAGGGGATGAGCAGATTGTTATTGTGGTCGGGGTTGAAGAAGTTTGGGAGGCTGGAGCAGCTGGTTTTGAACTTGCCACATCTTTACCCCTTTTGGCAGTAGGTTCATTGGTTGAATCTTGCTTTCTCTTCTTTATATCAGCCAGTCTTTTTGGATCGAACTTCATTATTGCTATTGCAACAAAGAAGAAATTCTGTGAAGTAGGAGAAAAGAAAAAGAAAAGAAATAAACTTATGATATCAGACTTATCCCGAGGAGAGATGTGGCTGATGCCTGAGTTGTATAGAGACTAGTTGTTTACTCGTTCGCTTAACTTGGGTGCCTTCATACCCAATATCATTGTAAAAGCCTCCTCATCTCTGAGAAGAACCTCATTATTAGAGTTCCACTTGAGCTCGAGCTTACGTCAGTTACAACTGAAACCCCATAGTATGCTAGAAGAAAAAAAAGATTTTTCCAATCATGGATGAAGGAAGATTGGGGTCGAATTTATGTTTTGGCCGAGGTGAAAAGTACCATCAGTTTTTTTCATATGGATGTTTTTTCAGGATGCGCTTTGAAGAGGGAAATCCTATGTTCTATACCAGCAAATTTACAACAAATGATGAAGACTATGATAATTCTAATCGTATTTGGGGTTACTTGGTTTGGATGAAGTCTATAGAAATCCAAAATATTATAAAAGAAGGGATGAAGGGGAAACCGAAGTCCAGACCGAAGTACCTCATCATAAAATACGACACTATGCTCTGGAGGTTTAGTGACCAGGTCATGCCGACCTAGAGCAATTAACTGAAAGTCTCTAAAAATTTGGTATTTCTCTCTAAGTTCTTGAAGATCGAGTCAGAAAGGACATATTGTTCAGTACCAGGACCAAAACAATCCAAAAATCTCCATATTGGAGATTCTGGATCAACTTGACTTGAAATACTGACATCGGTGACTGTCCGAGGTGAAGGTGACTCCTCAAGCTTGATTTTGGGGCCTAGGTTGATCGAGGTATTCGATTGTCCAGATTTTTTCCCCCCTCATCTTATCATCACCAGAAGACATTTTTATGGGAAAAAAGAGTAAAACGAGAAGGTGGAAATAGACAAAAGGAATGAAAAAGGGAAAAACCTATCAAAGGAGAAGAAAAAGAGGGCACAAGATCTAAAGAACCAAGACACAGAAGAAAAAAAGATAGAGAACAGTGAAAACTACCTAATGGACTGGGGATGAGTCTTTAAGAACTCTTTTTCTCTGGCTTCGATGATGCTCAAACTCTTCTTCTTTGGCTTCGGAAAACTGAAAAACAAGTGGAAGAACACTTTAGGGAGATTTCGGCAACACTTCCGCATGGTGAAATAGTAAAGTGACTCCTAGAGCAGGAGTACTAACCCATTTATAGATGTGGTCGATGGCTCAGATCGACATCAACCATCGTTGATCAGTGATACTTGGCAATACTTTGATGACTCTGAAAAAGGACTGTTCGAAGCACCAATACCCAGATTAATCTATGAAGGCTTGATCCATGTGAGAGCTATGACAACCAATGAAGATTTGACCAATGGCAGGCGAGCATTTATAGGCCCAGGCGTGATTTCCTGGGTAAATGATAGTCTCTTGATTTTCTAAAGCTCTCATAATTATCGAGGGATCCGATGAGTCATTTCCGAAAAGCAGCATGTCGTTTCGAATCATTAAATAATTAATATAGCCGAAACCGCTATACAACACGTTTATTATTGGCGATAGAGGACAGAGTCTACTTCCCACACCCAATATGAGAAATATCACCTTGGATCTGGGAAGTGGGGGGCAATGTGTTGGTACACCTTACTGACCTTTGGCCATGTGGTAGTATCAATTGAGATCAGAGTTTTACCAACCTTCGGGTGAAACATCATTATGTCACCTCAGCTGATCTGAAGGTTCACTAAAGTTTCGATAATCTAGATCGGGTGATTACCGATTTGCCGATGTGGTATTTAATTCCCAGTGAGAGAACATCAGATTTGGCCAACCTTATTGGGCTTAGCCGACTTGCCCAGTCCATATTAACGAGACATCGGTTTGAGCCAACCTCTCACTTAGCCAGTAAGGCATCAATTCAGTTGTCCTCCAGCTATGCTACGATTATACTTCATGTGGGTGAGGTACAACTCACGATCTCTCTACAGCTAGCTATTAATAGATTCCAGATGGTTATCCATAACCACCTAACAAACTCATAATGGCCTAACAAACTTTCCTAATGGCCTGAACGAGCTTCCTCTATATAAAGGGGAGTAGGATATTTTTCGAGGGGTAAGTCATAACTCATAAAGCCATATTCTGTTGAACTCTTTCCAATTCTCTCACTGAAGGGAATCTGAGTTTTTTAAGTTCTCTCTACTACCATTTACATTTCTAGCTCTCTATTTTTCTATTTTTCACTATGTTCTCAAAGCCTTGGCTGACTTAAATATCGAAAGATCTTAAATCGGAAGGTACCTCATTGGTTCTAGGACTTCTTTTATAGGATGACCTGCAGTTTATCGACTTGATCCTCTTCAGCACTCTAGTTTGGTTCTTGACCGACCTCACTGTTTTTCCTCTGGAGCCTGCCAGCAATATATGCTTCTAAGGACTTTGCACTGAGAAAAAAATGGCACATTATGGATGAAAATTAAGGGTGCCAATCAAGGTATGCTGAATCGGTACCGTCGGCCGTTTCGAGCGGCTGGCGGTACGGTTTGGTATTGTTTCATACCGTACCGAACCGACGATCCGAACCGGAAGAAAAAGAGAGAGAAATAAGAGAGAGAGAAAGAGGAAGAAAAAAAAGAGAGAGGGAAGGAGCCGGCGGGGCCGCCGGACGGCCTTCGACTGGCCGCCGTGGCTGTCGGAGGGCGCAGTCCACACGCGCGGCGCCGCAGGCGTGAAACAGGGGCATCGTCCTTGTTTCGCAAATTTTTTTAAAAAATATGGTTTTAAGTGAAGTCGGCAAACGATTTGCTGCTTCATGATTTTTGTTTTTTTTAAAAAAAATTCTTAAGTCGGCAATCCAGTTGCCGACTTCATAAGTTTAAAACAAAAAAAAAAGAAAAGATCAAAACAAACGTCGTCTGTTTCGAAAAAGAAGAAGGGAGTGGAGCCGCGGAGGGGCTCCGCCCGCTAGACTCCCCTTAGGCCGTCGGCGTCGGCTCGCCGGCCACCGGGAGCCTCGCAACGGAGGCACCGTCCGTCCGGTAGGTTTCCTGCCCCCCTCCGAGCACTCTCTCTCTCTTTTTTGCTCTCTTGAAAGCCCTATTGGCGATACGGGGCTCGGATGCCCTCCAACGGCCGCAGCCGGCCACCGCCGGCCTCCGGCGGCTCCCACCTCCCTCCCTCCCTCCCCTCTCTCTCTCTTTCTCACTTTCTGTTCTTTTTTCTTCGGTACCGCCGGTGTATCGATTTTACTGGCCGAATCGTGCCGGTTCATCGCCGGTCCGGTACAAGATGGGGTGTACTGGCCGGTTTGGCACGGTATGGCAAACCTTGGTGCCAATAACCTTGGTTGCATCACGGGCTGTTGATACCAGTGACCTGGGTTGAAATCCCACCCTACCTTGACTTGGGCAAGGCTCACTCGCATCCTTATTCTGAAAAATATAAATAAATAATAATAATTTTTGGTTCCAATCAGTTGCACCCCATTTTTGTTGTGATTATGCAACAATTTAGTAAGTTGATGTTGTCCTGTATTTTTTTGTTACAGGCTTCCATTTTGGCCTTTTGCAAAGCTGATCTTTAATTGCTGGTTGGTGTTACCTTACTTCAATGGTGCTGCATATGTTTATCAGCATTACGTGAGACCATTGTTTGTGAACAAGCAGACAGTCAACATCTGGTATGTCCCACGAAAAAAGAACATATTCAGCAGGCCTGATGATGTTTTATTAGCTGCAGAGATATTTATTGAAGACAATGGACCAGAAGCATTTCAGAAACTCATAAACAAGGTATGCCATTATATTCCCTTGCTTTCTGTGCTGAAACCAGAGGCCCTAACTTACGAATGCAAATGCATTAAATTTACTTATATTTGCTCTAAAACTAACTTGACATGAAACGGTCTAGTCTGAGCAAGAATCATTTGGATGTAGCTAGGTTCCAGAGGATTTGATCATGTTGAAATATAGATTGATATGGTTCACATGAGACCTGATCCAAATCCACCTGACTTCATAAACTGATACTACCATATAATTTTCCTACTCATCTGGACTCTTCTCAAACAGTTATGAAAAGTTTTTTATGTAATCATCTGTTTGGGTTGTTAATCATAACTTATGTAGCTTCATGTGGTTGTTAATTTATATCATGTTTGTAAAATTCTAGCATCATGTGTTACCATATAATTAACTAACTTGACATGTACATATTTCTTATAGATCATGTCTGACAAATTGTCGATCCAGTTTGCTGGGAAATGAACCCAATTAATCATTGAATCTTAAAGCAACCTGATCTGGCTTTAACGGAAGTGATGAGCTGCAGTTTCTTTTTTCTAGTTTGAAGTTTGATTCAAGTGAAGATTAGGCTTGTATCATGCCAACCTGAAGTTGGAATGTACAGAAACATCTTCCTTGTTCCTTCTGTAAAACATTGAATTACATCGCGATCTACTAATTTTATTATTATTCAATTAACCTCATTTTAGTCTTTTCACGTAGGCATCTTGATTGAATCATGTATTGCGAATGAGCTTTCTTTTGCTCTCATCTATCACTTCTCTATTTTCAAAATGATTGGCAGAATGTCTTGTGATCCCTATCATATCACTAATATATTTCCACCAAATGTTTTTATGTTATTTGCAGACCGAAAAGGGAACAAAGCCCAAGAAGAAAAACAAACGTGTGACATTCGATGACAGTGTGGTAGGGAAGGAATCCAAGTCTTGGGGGAGCAATAGTCATGTGACATTTAATGAAGTGGAGCCTGAAAGGGATTCAAAGACTTGGGAGAACAGCAGTTTTATGATATTTGATTATGATAACAGATATCAGACATAGAACTCTTAATTCTGTTCGCCTGATAATCTGCTATAGATCAGTGTCTCCTTATGGCCATCAGTTATCTTGAAGGTTTTTCTTCTTTCTTGACGGTGATCGGTAAAGATATTTGAGCGCCAGGGAATGCACTTTAATCTTGCTTTTTTGTCGGTGAAGCAGCTGCATTTCAAGGCTTCAAATGTCGTCAGTTTGTCCAGGTTTGTCAGTGCACTTTAAGATAGGAAGGGTTGCACCCTTCATGATGTATGCCAATCAATGACAAACGTTGCGTTCTTATACTAATATAAGTATATAGTTTCTGTCTTTTGTAGGTTTATTTCTTTTCAGTGTTTGGTTTTGTATGTAAGTTGACACCTGGACTGCATTGCAGAATGAGCTAGCATACATTCTAGCCTATCTAAATCCATACATTTTATTTCAATCAATTGCTCTCGATGATATATTTGGGGAAAAAAAATGAAAACGTGCTCGTTAGTGATGGGAATGATGTCTGTTCATTGTACACGGAGAGATGCTTTCAGTTGTTTTGTGTGCTTCATTCTGTGCTTATGACAGTCCTTTCTTTCATTTTTGCCTCACCTGCTTTGTTCGCTTGATTAACGCTCAGAGCATCCAAACAAGAAAATGACTTCTTTTGGTTCAAGTATCTGTAAGCAATAATATTGAATTCATGTGTTCCTTGGTCTGCATCAATCACCTTGTCGTCATGCTGAAAATATAAGACAGATTTTGTGTGCTGAAAGCAATGGGTGCATCGGTTGCTATTGTTTCCTTCTGTGCTCCACATCATCTTTTAACTTGTGACCCTTGAAGAAAAAAAGAAAAAGGGCATCCAAGGTAGTCTAGTCCTTGTTACTTTGCTTTGAATATGAAAATTAAACCAGCCCTCTGTGATTTGTTTCTCTATTGGTCAGATGGAACGTGCTAGACATTTTTGGTTTCAGTCCACCGTTGAAGTTTTCGCAAGAGTTTAAAGCATTGGTTTCACTAGCATAAGGAATCCCTTTGGGTGATCTATTGTGGCTTTCTCCATGTTTTATCTAATTTAATCTTGGTTACTTGTATAATTACTTTGTGACGGCCATGCTCGACTCTCGTGTTCATGGAACTCAAGCAGTAGCTCTTCAGTCTCATCAGACACCGTGGGAATTTCTGTAATACATTGCAATCTATGTGCCGTGGGAATTTCTGTAATACATTGCAATCTATGTGCACTCGCCATGCACCTTTCAATCAGAAGACTATTTGGCGCAATTGAGGTGTCACCTATTAGATGCTCCTGAAGTAGCATGTGCTTGTTGGAGTAGTTTATGTTGTGGTCGTGCTGTAAGGATCCACACATTGAAAAGATCTTAGATATTTATATAGAACTAAAAATTTAAATAATATTTTCTGATCAGTTATTTTAGATGAGATCCGAGGTTGTTACAAGTGTTGCTACTTGAGTGATGACTCTAGGGATGTTTATGTTTCAGTTGGCAGAAGAAAACATGAATATATACCCTAGAAAGATTTTCCAGCCATCTCCTGGGTATTCATACTTTCACTAAACCAAGGATCTCATTGGGCATTGCAGCCACGGTATCTCATTGATCAATTGTGACTATCATCAGGTTGGAAGCGTCTAATAAAAGCTCCAGGTCGAGCATGTTATGTTGTACGTGGTGCCTCGTCTTTTTGTTAGTTGCACAGGATTATTTGGTTGCCAAATGATCGTCATGTAATCTGTTGGGTCTATCATGTTATGGCGATACCTTCTCGGTGATTGGTTGAGCTAATCATTTTCTACTTTCGGTCATATAGTTTGCCCTGGGTTCTATGGATCGTTTTCTGTTTATGGCAATTAATTTACAAGGTGAATTATTGTCTAGTAGGAATGAGTTATAAATATAACTTTCAACATCTGCTTCTCTGCATGATTTGCTTCCACGTGGCTTAAGCAAAGGAGTACAAATGTGGCTTAGTTGGTTTTTATTTCAACATTTTTTAACTAAATTGAGTATGTTCTCTAACCTCCCCCAAAAAAGAGTGGAAAGAAAGAAAAGAACAACTAATTGAGTATGATGGTAAAATGGAATCCATGTGAAAAGGAGGATGAATGATTGCGATTTTGTATATGTTTTTTTAAGATCTAATTGAGAAAGATGTGGTCATTGAAAATGACGATTTGAGAAGGGATGATGAGAGATTTTGGTCCTTCGAACTTCACTCTCTTGAAAACGATGTTTATGTAAATAAGACAGATGAGCTTGCACACCATAAGTGGTTGGAAATAATTACTTTCTTATATAATAATTATATGTATGTGTTGTTTGAAGGGTAGTTCTTGGTCCTTTTACCTCCACAAGTACAGGAGTTCTATCTATTAGAATTACCTCGGTCAAATAACTGGGATCAACATAGCCAGGAGTTGAGCATACTGAGGAGGGTTGCAATCACTCGAGTAAAGTGTAGTGTGTATTACTTCCATTTCAATCAGAAAAAAGAAGAAGTGTAGTTTGTATTAAGCTTGGATTCTTGGTTTACTTTGTTTAAATTTGGATTTATGAGTCACTACTGGCCTTTTTAAATGATTTGACCACGCTTGCAATAAAATGAGGGTATTTCCTTTATTGTTTCATATATAATGCTAAATTTATATAATTACATAAAATTTGGTAAAAAAGCCTTTTCGATTCATCAGAAAAGGGAGACGGAATAATCTACCCTTTTTCAGTATAATATCAAGATAATAATAAGGGAAACGAATTCTTTAACCGATTTCGTAACCATACTGGGTGGTTCCGGGCGAGTGCAGTGCAGGCCTGGGGTCCCTGTCAAGCGTGGATCAAGTTGGACTGGAAATTGGTCAACAATCTATTGTATAGATATATGTGGATCAGATCGCATAGATATGGCCTAGAATGAGGACACGATCCTTCAAGAGCGATTGGCTGGGCCCTGTGTCAATGTTCATGTTCATATATCATATCATGTCATATCACATGATGGCACTTTAATTTTTTTTCTCATGTATAATACTTTTGTGGAAGCTAAGGTTTTCCACAAAATAATAGAAACCAGCACAATACCATTACTTAACCCGCATGCAAAACTGCTGCTGTGCATGCACACATGAATGTCATATCAAACATATATTTTGTACGCTTGCTGCTGGTCGCAGGCAACACATGTGCTTTGTTTAAGAGCGTCATGGATGCATGTGATTCAAGTAGATATCATGACATGCCCCTTCTTTATTTCCACTTTTGTGCCACTCTTGCTTTCCTTGTTACAAAGCAAAGATAGGCAGGTGGTATTTTCCAAGAAGAAGCATGTTTAGTAGGTCAGAAAGGCTCAAAATTGTGTATGAGCCATTTTTCTTTTTTTTTTATTTCATCTCTTCTTTCGGCACATATTAGATAGATATTCTGTATTTACAAAATGCAAACTGATTTTTTTTTCCTTTAAAAATCATATTCAACGTGTCATTAACAACATAACATGTATTTTGATATTAAAAGACATTTAAGTATTATTGAAATTAGATAATACTAATCAAACTTCAATCTTTTGATCCGCTGATGAATGTTGATTGTTTTCTTGTTTATGTGTCCTCATCAAACTAGTAATAATTTGTCAAAGTTTTTTTTAGAGAAGGCTTTGTACAATTTATTTGTTTGAATGAATATCTGAAAGAAAATATATTTTTTTTGAAAAAGATCTAAAATTTTTCAGGCTGATTCGCATGTGAATTTATGTTTACCTACAGTTAATATGGTTTCGATTCTTGAGTTTTTAAATATTTTATTTAAAAATAAAAAAAAAAATTGAAAGAAAAAATAGTCATTCATATTGAAAATGGATTGAGTATGCGGATCTTCCATGGTATATATACATAGTATGCGGTGTATTGCATTGGCCGTCCATCCAAGTTCACATAGACATGTGCCGTGCATATACATAATGCACATTATTTGCTGACCGTCTATCCTATGATGGATGGCCAGGATGATAAATCACACGCTATGATGTATTGTGTGCACTGCAGATGATCCGGCTCCAAATGGATTTAGATCGTCATTAGTGACATTGCAACCTAAAAGTTAGCGGGAGATTTGGAGGACATTTATGGGATTGCCCCCCTCATGCATTGCAGTATTCCTTGTGTGAATTAGAGAACTAGCACATGGTTTGTCATGGCTTAGCGTAAGAATTGGAGCACTTGTGAGGCTGACACCTCTTGTAAATCGGAGAACCAGCGGAATACATGGGAGGCTTGTCGCTTCTCTCTCACCTTCAGTCGATCGGTGATCTGAATCAAATATTATCTTTTAGGATTTAAATTGTGTCTTTCATGTCAAAAGATGATGGTTTTTTTTTACAACATCATTCATTGGATCAATTTGCATAGATCTCAAAGTGATATTTGCACGATCCAGTGGCCGACTTGTGCGAAGGAAGATGAATCATTCCCTGGCACCAAAGATACTACCCCTATATATGCTTTTTATTTTTACACTGATTTGAGGGTAATTTAATGTTAAGATCCCTCTCACAGAGTTACAGTCCTACTTTTTAGGGCCTTAAAGAAGGAAACGGCCAACGCACGTCCTAGATGCTAGACACAGTACCGTGATATTAGGCTGTCCACCTATCGGGCGGTGAGGACCACCCTATCACAGTGGGCCCGAAACAAGCCTACAGAGGGCTGGATACGCTTTAATACTCGTGTTCCCCGGGAGACCGACGAGCCGGGCCACTTGACGTCGTCGAGACCTGCCTGCCGTTAGATCAACCTGGGTCCCACACCGACTAGGTGGGACCCACTGCCTCGACCGGTTATGTCGCCAGGCACGCTGCGTCAATCGCTCCTTTGTCTCTGCTCCGAGCCAGAGCCAAACCCTCGAGCCGACTCCTTTGGTCTGTGTATGCCTTTTTTGCGAAAAAACTCGTCTGCATCTGGAGAGGTCTTGTGCCCACTTTTCGATTTGACGAACCTTCTCAGTTTTATAGTCTCTCGCGAAGTAGTTTTGGATAGATCACACTTCTTTATTATTTTTCGGGAGATACGTTGGATCCTACTTCGAGCCATAAAGCTTGACACCCATATGCAGGAATAAAAGATTTCTCTCTGCTAATCGAGTAGTTTAGTACATTCCATAGATATTTTATATTGGAAGATTTTTCTCCGAAGCGTACTAGCTAATTAGTTCGATATTGTACAATTTTGTTCTTAATTGGTGCAACTACTATGCTTTTCAAGCCAGCTAGCTCGCTGATTGGCTTTGCTATTGTACTGTGTTTTCTCTAATATGCAGCCTAATTAAGCAGCCATTTTTATTTTATTATACATCCCTATCGACATTCTCGTAGTCATCCATTATGTTCATTTCCTTGCCAGCACACTTGTATGTTTTCTATATCACATACAGATTACATAAAAGCGAAAAAGGAAAATCTATATTATGCGTATAAACAAACTGTAGAGCTACGTTTTGGAGGAACCGTGCAATTTAACTGGAAATAAAGTATTACGTGATATTTTCTCCATAATGGTGGGTTGGTCGCCATGGAAGAAACAACTCAAGCCACACTCGAGAAATATAAACGAAGTGGAAGGTAGGGAAGATACCAAGGCACATATAAAGCAAACATACTGTTCCCTACTAGCTAATACATCAGTTTATATGCTGGTACTAAATGTACAAGGAAGTGGAGGTAGGGAAAACGCTACTAGGGCATCAAGCAAAAGATGCCGTCTCCTACTAGCTAGCTAGCTGATACATTCGTTTATATGCTGGTACACCATAGATGACCCCCTTTCTCCTAACCAGGCCCCCCTTAGAGAATACTATAAAGGAGGTAAGACGGCAACTAACCGTTCCTAGGACCGGAGGAGGCTCCTTATAATCTCAGCCTGTGGGCTGTTGGAGTCCATCGTCGCCAGCAGGTCGGACAGCCGGTCGCTGAGGTCGTCCACCTCCCGACGCAGGCTCTTGATGTAGCTGCACGTCTCTTTCAGCAGCTTCGACGCCGATGCCTGCATTCATATACAATGAACACATAATGACAGTGTCAGTGCCTTTTGAAGACCGAAAGGAGCTAGCTAGGATATGATATCACTTGAGCCTTTTGACAGGAAGGTCTCTAGGTGGTGTTGTTTCCTTACCCTGCTTGTACTCGGGCGACGGGACTCAGGGAGGAGTGCTTGGAGCTTGGAGATGAGCTCATTGATCTCCTCATCGGAGATCCTGCTTTCCCTGCTCGACATCTTGATGGAGTATGCTAGGGAACCCAAGTACAACAGTGAGAGGAGATGGGAAGAAAAAGGTGAGAGAGACTGAAAGGGAGGGAATTTAAAACTACGGAGAGGAAGGAGAGGGGAGCCAGGGGTGAAGGGAGGAAAGAGCTGGGGAAGGCTTCTGAAGGGCAAGTGAGCGAGGACGTATATTAAGAGAAGCTAGGGGCCCCACATGTTTGCCAACGGTCCTCGTGGTGGGCCCTCTTTGTTACCAGGCCAATGGGCTCATTAGGGGCATGTGAGCCCACTTGTCAAATTGGTCCGTCCCCTACCTTAACTCAGTTACTTAACCCTTTTACGATGTACCCGAAAGATGCCCTTCTCTCCACTGTTTTAGTATATGCCACCCTTCGTCGTCCTTGGTACCTCCTTGTCGTTGTAATATTCGTCTCTTTCTAAACTTTCGGTATCAAGCACAAGTTAAAGGCCACCACCAGGAGGGCCATCAGGGATCTTCTTAATCCGAAAACACAATGCAGTTCACGCTTTATTTGGATTGGAGGTGCATAAAAATCCATAAGAAAAAGAGAGAGGAGGATAATAGAGGGAAAAGAAGAAGAGGGTAAGAAAATTAATGAATCCTTATTTAGAAAGAAAGGGAAGGATAAAGAAGGGTATATATCTTGTCCTTGTTTGATAGAGAGGATAAGGGAGAGATAGAATAACTTATATATATATATTTTGATAAATATATCCTTTCTCATTAATAGATATACTATTTAATATTTGTGATATTTTGATAAAGATCGTAAATCACGGTCACTAGAATCTATCTTCCAAAGATCATGATATTTGGATTTGCATGAGGAGCGGCCTGCGGGCGAAGGGATGGTTATAAGATTTTTAAGTGGTGGGAAGGACAAAAGATGATCGGAAAGATAGAATATATAATTGTCTAATTGTAAGTTTAAAATTTTATTAAGAATAAGTTAGGAAAATAAAAATTAAGCATGAACCTTCTCCTCTGTTACATCCCAAATCGGAGGTACAAAGTGAGAGATATCGAAGGATTGAGAGAATCCTTCTCTATTCTCTTTTACCTCTCAAAAAATTTTATCAAACAAGTTTATTCTTTATCCTTCTCTCTCTTTCTCTTATTAACCTTCATGTACCCCCAATTCAAACAATATGTTAGAGTACCCAAAGAGGAATTAATGAAAGGAGAATAGGACATGATCTCTTGATTTAGTGACCATGACTCGTGTGCTTGCTCACCAAATATGACACGTGGTGGCTCCGTGGCTTGGCTCTGGATCCATGACAGGGCGGTCGTGTCCCCGTTCTCCGGGGTGAAGTCGCTGCATGTCGGCCACGACAGACCGGCCCAACGTGGAGGCCCTGGACTTAGCCACGTGACAAGCGGGAAGGGGCGGTGTCTTATGGGCCCCCACCCTGTTCGGTGGGCCAGAATGGGAGGCCCACGGTATATTATGAGTCCAGGTTCGGCTTAATGAGAGCGTGTGAGGCGGTTTAGTGGTTGTGTTGTGGGGTCGGAGGAGTGACACACTGTCTGAAGAGAGCTAACTACATGCCAGATAGAAGGCCAATTAAGGTGTGTTGGGGGACATGGCAGGGCCCTTCATTAGAGCAAGGTTTGGATTACATAAAGAGGTTGTTACAAATTGCCAACCAGCTGGGGAATTACCACACCCTCATGTTTACATGATACTGGAAAAGAGATTCCTACTCAGAAAAGCAGGACTTGCCCTCCGGACGAGGTCTCAGATATCCATGTGAGGAAAGGGGCCACGACATTGGTTTTTGATAAAGAGATACTCTTCCATTTACTACATATATTACAAGGTCTGCCTAAGCCTTCTGTGCCTCTACACTCACATGCGCTTTTTCTTCACAAGATTCTTTGAGACACCTAGTCAAAATAATTTTCGGGGGAGATAGAAACTCGAGTGATGGGCAAAGAGAATACTGCTAATTGCCAAATGTTTTGTCGCCCAAAAATGTTCCACCAATTAAACTTGTTCAACTCACGATTTTTAGAGGTAAAATTAACATCTCGGCGAATAACAAGTCACCTATGATGCTAAAAATATGGTTTTATGCCCGTTCTGAAGAGATTGTTGGAAAAACTCAATAATGTTCACACTTCTTGGTGAAGTTGCCAGTATTGTGAGACCAAATAAAAAAGAGAGAGACACACACACCCCCAGAAAAGAAGAAGAAGACGAAGAAAAAGTAAAAAGTTACATGTTGAAATGTCTGGAGTATCTGCAAGTAGTTGACAGTGAAGTATTTGTTGGTTTCCACAGCGCCCGTAGCAGCACTAGGATAGGCCGATTGTCTAGGGCCTTACAAATCAGGCCTAGCAACATGCAGTGATGTGACTTCCATTTGAGCATTACACTAATAATCACTATTTATCAACGTGACAGCACTCGCATAACCATCGGAGAGAAAACAATAGTGAACGCAAATGACAATGATGTCTCTTTAAATTAACAGATAGTCAAACAAGACCATTTGGAACACAGTAAATAATTTGTAAATATATATATATTTTATATTTTTTTTTGATCGAAAAAGTGAGTTATCAAATTGACTAGCTACAATCCGCAATGATACTTATCACAAGCTAAGTTTTTTTTTGATAAAAAACATTTTTTAATTGCAGGGATCCCCTTAATTGGTGGGTGAGCTTGTAGATGAGATAGACAGATAGATAGAGATTGAGAGAGAGAGAGAGAGAGTGGTACTCGCGGACTTCCCTCGTCTCCATCAGACGTGATACACTGCATGTCGTGGACAACGTTGCATGGGCTGCCCCCCTTGCATGGCCACTCGCACGTGGTCATGTCCAAGGTTTACCGACGTTGGCTTTCGGCTCCCAGTCTGTTAACCAATCAGTGATGGAATGGGAGGCGTCGGAGTGCTGATGGTGTCTCTGTGGGCGGATCTTTGGATCTCTAGGGTGGTGGCGGCGCGGGCTTTCCAGGCCAACCCAAGGTAGCGACACAAACTGCCACCGGCTGTAGAGCTTTTATTGCTGTAACTCCGTTATTGTTTTGATTGCCGGAGATGCCTCCTTATAACGACCTCTAACTGAAACACTATAGCAGGCGATCAGAGATCAGTGGCTGTATCGATCGGTTCCAGACTCCATCGTTATCTCGACGATACATGTAACTACTGCATGCTTGCATATTATTTGGATCTTTAACGATGTTGCATGTGACTTAAGGAATGCGACACCCTTCAATTAAGGGGCACATGCATGTCAGGAGCATATATTGGCAAGTAGAACAAAACGTGATCCACTTCTCGTTTGAACATCGGCTTGGATTGCAGGAAAAGTTTCAAAGCTTCAGAATCTCCGGAATTGCCGTGGGTTGCACCAATCCTCTCGTACCATCTCAGATTCGAAACTAGTCTAACAGTTGCGTTACGACCCACAGCGATGTTCTTGAATATGATTGGTTTATCAAGTCTTCATGCAGGGTTTATTTCCAATAAAATTTGTCAGATGTTCTGTGACTGCAATTATAGAAATGTGTACGCTGGCATAACAGGAAGGTGTTCAGGTGATGTCTCTCCATTCTCATTAGATTTATTCAGGGTCGACTGTTTTTGGCCGATAAACCCCAGCAAGTTATTCATGGGATTAATTCTATTGGATATCAAACCAAATTTATTCGTGGTTTCACTCATGTCCACCTACATGGCGTCTTAGGCATCCTATGCGGCATGGTAAAAGAGTAAACAAATTAGTTAAAAGTCAAGTATCATGCCAAATAAAAAATCATATCAGTTGTGAAGTAAATGGTTATAAATATCCTTGAAGTTTCCCTCTTTGAATTTTTACATGGTGATATTTAACATGTTTCTATTGGATGAGTTCCATGCAAATATTAATAGTTGTTTCTTAGATGTTTTAGGGTCTGTTTGGATGTGTTGTGGGATGGGCATCGGGGGCATCGAGTCCGAAAGTCCCATACTGGATACAATCAAGGGACTCTACTACTAAGTACTACCTCCCTCTCCCACGTGAGGTGCCTTTTGCGGGGCAAAATCGTGCAGGGCGGGGTGTTAACTGGGTCAAAGGCCTGGGCCCCGTTCCAGAGCGGACAATTCCTTACGCTGGGTGGAGGAGATGGGGTCGGTACGACTGGACAGTAGACCTCAACAGGATGTCTTGCCCCAAAATCTTATAAAATTTATGGATTTGACTAGTATAAATAGAAAAAAACAGCTCCAAAGACCTCTGGATATTTGTGAACACAAGTCTACTTCAGACTGATTTTTTCTAGTTGTATTAATCTAATTGGTGAATCCTAAGAAGATTTGGGACCCAAACATCCAAATAGGCCCTCAGTACATTTATATAAGAAGTATATTTACTATGTAATCATATAAAGCCATGTAATGGTTGATCTTGCAAGCAAGAAAAACTAATGGAGTGAAACAACATTTGAGTGTTATACTCCGTCTACTCTCTCCTACTTTCTCCCACCATACAAACGAGAACAATATTAGAATTTTAGTGCCTCCACTATCTCTCCAATATGGTGGTAACAGAGCTCAAGCAATACATCCAGAACTAACAAATTCTTGCTGGCATGATATTGTTCATCATGTTTTCAACTTGCAGTGAAGTATTACTTGGACAACTTAGTTGCAGATATCGTCCCTTAGGACTTAATTTTTAGCTGTCCCCAGTAACATGCATCTCTAGCCATTGGAAAATAGACAAGAATTTCATGCTAGCTTAATAATTAATGCTGGTTGGATAAGTTGAAGGTTTTCATTGCCAATGGGGAGAAGACTAGAATGTAGTTTTAACCTACATGCATAGCTAATTATCCTTTACATATGCCAAATAAATTGAGGGGAAAGAAAAATATACAAAAATGTGGCAAATGCCGCATGACATGCAGTGCATGCTGGCATCATGAGAAGACAGAAACGAGATGGTGATGATGATGGAATCATGCCCTTCATGATATCGAGCGTAACAGCATACTTAATGAATGCTACAAGAGCACACTTAATGAATGCTATGCTTAAGAGCCCGATTCCAATCAAAAGCCCATCAGCGGATACGCTTCTTCCGACCATTCCAACGAAAGGCTTCTTAGCACCATATATCCAAGAGTTCCGTCTCCCTTTATCTAGCCCTAGCCAGCCATTCGTTCTTGAGTACATCCCTTCGGTCTAGTCTTTATGTTATTCCTCATCAAGCGTAGGGATCACATCCTCCATACTTACCCTCTAAAGATCGGTTATTAAGAAGACTAGATAATATTTATTGAATTTACTCAAAAAATATTTATTTATTAAGATCTCTCCAAAAGAAAAAAAAAATCTTGATGCTATCCACTAAATAATCCTTCTCTTTCTATAAAAAGCTAACACCATTACTAGTATTAATACAAATAAAAATAAATTAATTTTCTTTTATTACAAAGCATATGGAATTTCAAAAAAAAAAAATCATATGGAATATTGGAGAAACTCAAAAAGTAAATCTTTACATTATTAAATTAATAATAGTTGTGGATTGCGATAAAATTAGTTCTCTAACATTTGATACCAAGAATCTAATATATATATATATATATATATATATATATATATATATATATATATATATATATATATATATATAGAGGTTTCTCAATGGTGTCCTCATTCGCCATGTGTATCAGAAAAAAAAAAACAGCGAGAACACTGGATATTTTTCTTTTTACCTGTCAAGAGAATTTTGAAATGAAATCCCAGTCCGGTAGGAAATATTAAAAGAAACCATCCAGGCTCAAAATTTATAACATAAAATATTTAAAAAAAAGGTTGACTTTTCCGGCACTAAGGAAATCAGTGATCATGGTGGTCAGAACTATAGTATCAACGTCCAATTGTGGAGGAGACGGCTCGGCACCTGCAATATTGCTCAGGAAATGGTCAACGCCTGTCAGACTCTGCAGTCATCTCCAAGGAGAAGTAGCAACTCCTCCAGCCTTCAGTTCTTCTACTTCCGCCTCTGAGATTACAGGTTCTTTTTTTCATGAAGAGGTGGTAGCAAATACCAACAATTCTAATTGTCCGATAGTAAAAAAAGAATGTGGTGGAGGAGAAGCCGATTTGAGATAGACCGACAGCTTATAATGCCGGAGTTTGATTTTGAGCCAAATTCTGAGTTCCCCTCTTCCATTCTTGATGTCTCACTCGTCGAGTTGACCTGGTGAATGTCCTCCCCACCTCCATTCTCATGTCTTGATCACCGGATTGACTTGGTGAATATCAAGAGTTCTCCGGCCGTGGAAAAAGGTTGTGGCAAATACTAACAACTCTAATTTTTTGATGGCAAAAGAGAATATGGTGGAGGAGGAGAAGCCGATTTGAGATGTTTTTGAAGATCAGCAGCTTATGATGCCGAAGTTTGATTTTGGGCTAAATTCTGACATCTTCCTTCCATTTTGTTGTTGGGACTTGATGACCTTCCATTGTGGGAGCAGCCATTGGGTGATCCCGATTTTTCCTTCTTTCATCTAGCAAAAAATTTTGCAGCTTAAAATTTTCTCCTTTGAGTGCCTCCATGCATAGTTGATGGTAGTATCTTTGATGTTTTCATTGGAGGAAAAAGGCAATGAATTGGCCAGGGAGAGGTTTTCATTGGATTTTTCTTGAGCTTTGAGAGCCATCCAAAGGAGTTTTGTGTGCTCTCTCTGCCAATCATATTGTCCATAGCCTAACATTCTATATTTATTTATGGACTTTATAATTTCTTAAGTTGATTATGAATGTATATTTAGTTCTTTCAGCATCCATTCTACCAAAAAATTTTTTATTATAATTTTTTTATTATTTTTATTATTTTTTAAATATATATAGAATAGATATAATAGAATAGATAAATAAAATAAAATATTTTATTAAAAAAATTATATTCCGTATATCCTATGGGTTATAGGCTTATGACCTCATGCAATGTATGAAATATATTTTTTAAAATAATATTTGGTTTTATTTATCTTATAAAGATTCAATCTGAGTGAGATTGAAGGGAAAAGCCTGACGTTGGTGATGATGGGAGGAAGACAACAGCGGAGACGATAAAGATGGCAAGATGTGACAGCTATGAGAGCGGAGAGGAGATGGGCATCACGAGGGCTCGAAAAGATTAGAGAGGTTGGCAATCTTTACATAAAACAATATTACATTTCATCGAGAGAATGTAATGCAATCGGAGGATTATAAAGTAATATAAAATTTTTATTATTTTAATTATTTTTTAAATATATATAAAATAGATATAATAAAATAGATAAATAAAATAAAATATTTTTTAAAAAAATTATATTTCATGCATTGCACTGGGTTATAAGTTAGCATATATAGGATTCATATCCTACTAGCTCATAAATTATGGCACAACAAGGTCAAATTTAATAAGTTTATATTTGCCTTCCTCGAGTTGGAGTCATTCACGGTGATTTCTACTAAATGATCAAGGAGCAGCTTCTTTTTATATTTCTTATGGATTTATTTTGCAACCAATATACTTGGCTAAGCATTTCGCAACTTGCTTATTTTTACAGTGTGATGTTGGCTTGTGACACTGCAAAAATCAATTTCAGATGATCTCTTAAAAATTAAATATATTAAATGATTGATTTAAAACACATCTATAATTTTTAACTTTCCAGGTGAATATGTTTACCAAAAAAAAAACTTTCTAGACGAAAATTGATCTCTATGCTTTAATTGCTATTCATTTGCAATTCTTAAATAATTTAGTTAGTGTTATTGTAATTTTAGTTTTGTGTACAATGATAACATACCAGTTTTTCATCTTTATAAAGATATTTTCGAAAGAAAAGTTAACTAATTTATCAATAAAATACAACTTAATATATTTATCATAAATAAAATAAATGAATAATATAATTGTCGCCTAATTTTTTTATTGAAACTATTATCAGTATTGGGCTGCATTCTATCCATCCGGTGATGCAGCAATCCCCCGATGACGTGGCGAACATAGGGCAACATGACTTGGCCACAAGGACCGCGCAGCCTAGATGACTTCGCGTGGCCTAGGCGATGTCATGCAGCCCCTTCGGTAGCTCCACAGACTTCGGCTACAATCAACTATCTGAATGAGATCGACAACTTGGCGATGTCTACATCGTCAGGCTACTGCCGACCCTGCTCGATCTCTGCCCCGGTCCTCTATGAGATTCGTCGAAGCTCCAGAGGGTCTCTAATGTGTGGGGCATCCTAACCTGACAGCCGACAGTGTTACCAGTTGTTGCTCCTTGAATTGATTTTGATGATTACAAAGCATTTGAGGGGGTTACTAATGATTTTGACTTGAAAAAAGATTTATTGTATTTCAGAGGCAAAATTGTAATTTTATCAAGTTTTGATTCGGAAGCCTCAAGAGCAAAGGCAGAAGATTTGTAATCTATTGGAGGTAATTTCAATATTTTTGAATGTATATTTTGAAAAAAATCATGTTTATATAATTGAATCGATCCCATGAGTCGACTCATGGTAAAAGGGGCTGAACGACACGCTGAATTTTTTGGCTGGCACACTCTATGAGTCGACCCCATGAGTCGACCTCTGTGCATGAGTCGATCCTATAAGTCGACCTCTGCTGCTATGTAGGTCAAAATTACAGAACAGTCATTTTCTGTTCTGTGCCACAGAAGTCGATCCTATGAGTCGACTCATGAGCATGAGTCGACCCTATGAGTCGGCTCCTGCGATGGAAAAACTCTGCAATGGCTAGTTTTCAGTTCTTTTTGGCTGCATTTAATGCCCATTTAATGTACTCTAACGGCTCTATTTCAGTCCAAATTACTCTCCACCATCATTTGAAGTTATAAAAGGCACTTAAAGGAGGAAATCAACAAGGTTTTGAAAAGATTCTTCAAGCATTCATTTCAACCCTAAGCAAGAGCCCTCTTAAAAGTTCAAGAATCTTTTATTTCAAGTTCACCAACCCCTCAAGAGCTCATTCAAATCTTCAACCACCTTGAGAGAAATCAAAAAAGGCTGCTTCTCTTTATGTAAAGTGTATTTAAAGCTTTATTCGCTCATTAAAGGAGCTACATCTGTATTTCTGTATGATTAACTGCTATACTCTATTTTGAGTTGATTTTTTATTTTGGAAGGATTCCAAAATGTGGAAAGATTGATCCGAACCTTGAATCGAATTGTATTGGATTGGCTTGTACCCAATAAATAAGTGTTCTACCTTGTAATAGCTAGAGTTAGATGTTCCGACGTTGTATTCGGTTTGAATACGGATTAGTGGATTTGAATTTTCAAGTAGGAGCTTGGGGAGTGGACGTAGGTGCAAGTTTGGCACCGAACCACTATAAATCTTTTTGTTTGTGTTGTGCTTACTTGCTCTCCTGTTAAATTTCTTTATCTTCTTGCATTCTTGTATCCAACTTCTACACCTTGCTTAAATTTACTCTCCATATTTATCCAGCTCAATGTTAAATAATCCTCATAGTTGTAAGTTATTTTTAAATTTTTAAAAATTCAATTCACCCCTCCTCTTGGGTTGCATAGCTGCGCAACAAGTGGTATCAGAGCTCGGTGCTCTAGCCCTACTTTGATTTAACCATCAAAGAGCTAAAGAACTATGGCAACTTAAGTTGGTGCTTCACTAGCCGAGGGGCAGTCCACCAACCGACCTTCATTTTTCAATGGGTCAAACTATACCTATTAGAAAGTTCGGATGAAAATCTTTATTCAAGCACTTGACTATGATATGTGGAGTATCATAGTAAATGGACCACACACACCCACTAGAATAATTGATGGTGTGGAATCAACCAAACTCGAAAAAGAATGGGATGAGGTTGATAAGAAAATGGCTCAACTAAATGCTAAAGTCATGAATATTTTGTATTATACTCTAGATGCTAATGAATTCAATCGTATTTCAACATACATGTCAGCTAAAGAAATATGAGATAGATTAGAAGTAACTCATGAAGGAACTAATCAAGTAAAGGAATCAAAAATTAACATGCTTGTACATAAATATGAACTTTTTAAAATGAAGCATGATGAATCAATAACTGAAAAGTTTTCTCATTTTACTGATATTATTAATGGTCTAAAAAGTCTTGGTAAGTCTTATTCTAACAGTGATCTCGTAAGAAAGATTCTTAGGTCTTTACCAAGTACTTGGGAGGCCAAAGTGATCGCAATCCAAGAAGCGAAAGATCTGAATATCCTACCCTTGGAGGAACTTCTAGGATCACTGATGACTCACGAACTAAGCATGAAACAATATCAAGAAGAAGATGTCAAAAAGAAGAGGATAATCGCCCTCAAATCCACTGCTCAACCTGATGAAGAATCCGAGGATACAAAAAATGAAGAGCAGGATGAAGAAATGGCCCTTATTACTAGAAGGTTTAAGAAGTTTTTGAAGAAAAGAAGACAAGAAATGAGGAAAAGGCCATCTACAAAAGGAGAACATAGCAAAGAGAAGGATAAGGAGCAACCCCTTATTTGTTATGAATACAAGAAATCGAGACACTTTAAGTCTGAATGCCCACAACTGAAGAAGGGTCCCAAAAAGTACAAGAAGAAGGCCATGATGGCTACATGGAGCGGAAGTGATGAGTCAAGCTCCGAAGAAGAAGACTCAAATGAACAAGCCAACTTGTGCCTTATGTCACATGAAAATGAGGTAAATACTGAAACTCCTATTGACTTTACCTTTGAAGAACTGCATGAAGTATTTTATGATCTAATTGATGAACTAAAGAAGCTAGGGGTAAAGAACAAAGAATTAAAATCAAAGAATCAATATTTACTAAAAGAAAATGAGAGTATTTCAAATAAAAAATCAATCCTGTCTCAAAAAAATCTGAACTTAAAAAATGAGATTGCCAAGTTAAAACCAATGGTTGAAAAGTTTACTTTAAGTTCAAATAAACTTCACATGATACTTGACAATCAAAAGGTCATTTATGATAAAGCCAGTCTTGGATATAACCCTTTAAAGAAATAAAAATTTTTGAAAAATATCTTTATAAACTCATCATACAACAAGTTTTCAAATATAACTTGCTTTAAATGTGGTAAAATAGGACACAAATCCTATTCATATTTTTTCAACAAATCTAAAAATTTCAATGTAAAGAAAATATGGGTTCCAAAAGGAACCATCATGACGAACCTAAAAGGACCCAAGAAAACTTGGGTACCTAAAGTCAATACTTGATTCTTCTGTATAGGTGTGTCTTGCATCTCAAGGAGCAAATCGGAGATGGTATCTTGATAGTGGGTGCTCAAGACACATGACTGCTGATGAATCTCAATTTATCACACTTGATGCTAAAAATGGAGGGATGGTCACCTTTGGAGACAATGGCAAAGGAAAGATCATTGGTGTTGGGTATAAAATACCCCCTAGCCGAAGTTCGTGACGGGAGTGACCCTCCGGGGATCCAACCGACTTCCGACCTCCGGCAACGTCTCTTCAAACCTCCCAGGCGGCCGAGCCTCCGCCACACTCCCAAGTTTTGCCGACGGGCAGAACCCCGCTACCGTCGACCGGATTCTTCGCGACGTCCGGACTCCTACGGGAGCCGGACCTCGCCCCTGACTTTAATTGCAGGTAGACTTCGCTCGGACTCCTACGGGAGCCAAACTCCGCCCACGACTTCACCTGCCGATTTCGTCCGGACTCCTACGGGAGCCGGACTTCGCCCACGACTCCAGCTGTAGATAGACTTCGCCCGGACTCCTACGGGAGCCGAACTCCGCCCACGACTTCACTTACAGGTAAATTCCGTCCGGACTCCTATGGGAGCCGGACTTTGTCCCTGACCTTGATTGCAAGTGGACTTCGACCGGACTCCTACAGGAGCCAGATCACGTCTCCAACTCCAGCTACAGGCAGACTTAGTCCGGACTCCTACGGAAGCCGGACTTCGTCCCCAACCTCAACTGCTGGAAGGCCTTACCCGGACTCCCATGGGAGCCAGGCTCCGTCCTCAGCCTCGACTGCGGAAGACTGCGCCCGGACTCCTACGGGAGCCGAGCTCCGCCCATGACTTCACTTACAGGTAAACTCCGTCCGGACTCCTACGGGAGCCGGACTTCATCCCTGACCTTGATTGCAGGTGGACTTTGATTGGACTCCTACGGGAGCCAGATCACGTCTCCGACTCCAGCTACAGGCAGACTTAGTCCGGACTCCTACGGGAGCCGGACTTCGTCCCCAACCTCAACTGCTGGAGGGCTTTACCCAGACTCCCATGGGAGCCGGGCTCCGTCCTCAGCCTCGACTGCGGAAGACTGTGCCCGGACTCCTACGGGAGCCGAGCTCCGCCCACGACTTCACTTACAGGTAAACTCCGTCCGGACTCCTACGAGAGCCGGACTTCGTCCCTGACCTTGATTGCAGGTGGACTTCGACCGGATTCCTACGGGAGCCAGATTACGTCTCCAACTCCAACTACAGGCAGACTTAGTCCGGACTCCTACGGGAGCCGGACTTCGTCCCCAACCTCAACTGCTGGAAGGCCTTACCCGGACTCCCATGGGAGCCGGGCTCCGTCCTCTGCCTCGACTGCGGAAGACTGCGCCCGGACTCCTACGGGAGCCGAGCTCCGTCCACGACTTTACTTACAGGTAAACTCCGTCTGGACTCCTATGGGAGCCGGACTTCATCCCTGACCTTGATTGCAGGTGGACTTCGACCGGACTCCTACGGGAGCCAGATCACATCTCCGACTCCAGCTACAGGCAGACTTAGTCCGGACTCCTACGGGAGCCAAACTTCATCCCCAACCTCAACTGCTGGAAGGCTTTACCCGGACTCCCATGGGAGCCGGGCTCCATCCTCAGCCTCGACTGTGGAAGACTGCGCCAGACTCCTATGGGAGCCGAGCTCCGCCCACGACTTCACTTACGGGTAAACTCCGTCCGGACTCCTACGGGAGCCGGACTTCGTCTCTGACCTTGATTACAGGTGGACTTCGACCGGACTCCTACGGGAGCCAAATCTCGTCTCCGACTCCAGCTACAGGTAGGCTTCGTCCGGACTCCTATGGGAACCGGACTTCGTCCCCAACCTCAACTGCTGGAAGGCTTCACCCGGACTCCCATGGGAGTCGGGCCCCGTCCTCAGCCTCGACTGCGGGAAGACTTCGCCCGGACTCCTACGGGAGCCGAGCTTCGCCCACGACTTCACTTACAAGTAAACTCCGTCCGGACTCCTACGGGAGCCGGACTTCATCCCTGACCTTGATCGCAGGTGAGCTTCAACCGGACTCCTACGGGAGCCAGACTTCGTCCCCGACCTTAACTGCTGGAAGGCTTCGCTCGGACTCCCATGGGAGCCAAGCTCCGTCCCCAGCTCTGACTACGGGAAGATTCCGTCCGGACTCCTACGGGAGCCGGACTTCGCCCACGACCCCAATTGCAGGTAGACTCCACTCGGGCTCCTACGGGAGCCGGACCTCGTCCCCAGCTCCGGCCGCAGGAAGACTCCGTCCGGACTCCTACGGGAGCCAAACTTCGCCCCCGACTTCAACTGCAGGCGGACTTCATCCAGACTCCTACGGGAGATGGACTCCGCCCACGACTCCAATTGCAGGTAAACTTCGTCCGGACTCCTACGGGAGCCAGACTTCACCCTCAACTGCAATTGCAGGTAGACTCCGTCCGGACTCCTACGGGAGTCGGACTTCGCACCTGACTTAAATTGCAGGAAGACTCTACTCGGACTCCTACGAAAATCGGGTCTCGTCCCCAACTCCGGCTGCAAGAAGACTTCATCTGGACTCCTACGGGAGCCAGACTCCGAGCTCCTCTCAGATGGGTGGCTAGCCACCTCTCCCCGCCAGACACTCCAGTCGGACTTCAGCCGACAGGCTTGGGCCCACTGGTAGGCCGCAACAATAGCCACGACTCTGCTCCACCTCCTGCAACAGATTTCGCACGGCTCCATCACTCCCTGGCAGGTTGCAGCGATGGCCACGACACTGCTCCACCTCCTGCGATGGATTCTGTGCGGCTCCAACACTCCCTGGCAGATCGCCATAATGACCATGATTCTGCTCCACTCCCTGCGACGGATACCGCGTGATTTCTCCCACCTCCTGACGAGTCGTGACAACGGATGCCGTTCCACTTCCCGCAACAGATCCACATGGCACATCCCGACGGTGGCCCGATCCCACTCCACTACTCTTCGCAACAAACTCCGTCTGACTCTGGACAGCCCACTGTCAGATGGTTACAGATATCGCTATCAGTCTGCTGCCCCCTTTCGCCTATAAAAGGGGGCCCCAGATACGTTATTCTCTAAGCTCTCTTTTTACCTAGAAACTCTGCTAAAATTTTTGTTCGAGCACTCCATTCTTGTTGAGGCAGAGAACTGACTTGAGCATCGGAGGGTCTTGCCGAAGCAACCCCACCTCCGGTTTAGACTTCTTTTGCAGGTCCCGGCGGCGACCGCGACCCCTACAACTCCAGCTTCTCCGGCGCAAGCGAATTTTTGCACCAACAGGATTGGCGCTAGAGGAAGGGCCCTGTCTTTGCAGTACCCTTGTTCTTAAAGGAGCGCTCAATGGGATTGCCCCCAGTCATCTTCTCCGACATCCACTCCTCCTTCCCCCACTTGATCTTCGCCCGATGCCTTCTCGCAAAGCATCCACACGGTGATCCACGGCCTCCGCAGCCAGATCTCAGGCTCCGACCTCACCTCCAGTCTCCCAGCCTCTACCTCCTCCTCCGGCAATGGCGGTTGGCGCGGAGCAATTTGATCTGCTGGCACAGCAGGTCAGGAGCCTCACTGAAGCTGTGCAGGCCATGCAGCAGCAGCAGCAGCCGCAGGCATTAGTGCGCCTGGAAAGAGTGTCACCGGAACACCAGAATCCGATGGTGGGGCGGGCCACTTGGGCCAGCCGCCCCGTCTTTCTTGGGAAGACGAACCCGAGGGTGGAGAGCCCTCAATCGGATCACGACTCCACCCCTGGAAGATCCCTGCCCCCATTCTACCAGAGGACCCTCGAGACCCGAAGTCGAGAGGATTTTCTAGATCGGAGACTCCAGGAGATGAACCGACAGATCGAAGAACTTCGCCATGCTCCCCCCGCTTATGGTGAGGATATTTGCACTGACCCTCCCTTTTCTCAAATGATCATGCAGGAACCGATCCTGCCAAACTTCAAACTCTCCCAGTTCGAAAGCTACGACGGGACTTCGGATCCGGTTGATCATCTGGAGGCCTTCCGGATGATGATGCTGCTGTTGGAAATAGTGTCCCAAAGTCAATCGTCAGCCTGTTGACGGTTGTGCTCCTTTTTGTATTAGTACATGAATTATAAATAAATAAAAGTTATTTTGATATTTTTTCATCACAAATGTTTCATCTTCTAATGAACTCCTGTGTTGTGGTGAAGTCCTTAGGACTATTTAGACTCGACAAAGGAGGATTTGTCGCTTAGTCCTTAAACATGTTCGCGACCAAATGATACGTTGTTACCAAGGACGACAACGTTTATCGAGCATAGATCGTTGTGTGCCATATGGGTTGGTTGTCCTCATAACCAAAGAGTGTGGAGACACTGGTATGGCATACAGGTGAGATGTAATGGTACATCTGCACTGAACGTGACCAACTCCGGAGCTATTTCTGCTGTCAAGATTTGCTCCGATGGGATATGGGTATAAATGTCCCTCCGACCTGAGACCGCCACGGTGACTTGCAAGCAACTCACTGCACTTAGGCACTGGACTACCTGAATTTCTAATTCAGTGACGGAAGGTTGCTGGGTGTAGTCAAGTACTTGACTTGTCGGTGCGTGTGTCAAGATGGGATTGACCACTCCAGTTTAGGAGCTGTGTACAGTCGTGTTTCAATTTAGCAATACCTTGGCCAGGGTAGTCCTAGTGAGGAGTCACAGAACTAATTGAGTTGAGCACGATTCGGATGATATCATCAGGGTTGACAGTTTAACCCTGAGTCGTCTTAAACACAGGGGTCAAAAGGGATGAATTATACGGTAACCATATTCACGTAGGTTCTGAATATTGCGATTACGATTATTCGATCTATCCGATCGTCGGGTACCATTGCTAGATGGTCACTTCGATTAGTACAGGAATTGGTTCCTGTGCTACCGGTTTAGGTTCGAACCTGCGGGGTCACACACATTAGAGGTTCCTTTCTGATCTGATGGCTGATTATGAGTCTTATCTATCTGGGACTCTATGATTGAGAATTAGGATTCTCTAATCATGAGTTCCACACATTTTGGGTACCGGGGTCAAAATTTTGAATTTCAAATTTTGAATTTGAAATTTGAACTCTTTGATCAGGGTTTCATATCGATGGTCTTTGATGCCTGATTGCCCATCGGATTTGGACTCAATATTTATGAGAGGTTTAATTAGTGATTTCATCACTAATTAACTCAATTTGATTGAGTAATTATTTTTGGATCAAGTCCAAATTGAATTGGATTCAGTTTGGATTGACCCGATTAGGTTAAATGTTGACCTAATCGCTAAGGTGGTTTAGTCTCTGATTTGATCAGGGGTTAGGTTTAGTTAATTTCTGATTTGATTAAAATTTTATTGAGCCTAATTAAGCCTAATTATGTTAGGTTTAATCTGGTCTAATTGTGCTTAACCTATTTTAAACTAGGTTGGCTCAATTTGAATCAAACCACCTTGTTTTAAATTTCCTGCGACACCCAACTTCCTTGCACCCATTTGTATTCACGAGAAGAAACTTCTCGTGAAATTTTTCTCACGCAAAATCCTTCCCCACACCCTCATTTGTGCACCATATGGATGGATAAAATAATTAGTTAGCCATTCAAATTCAAAGCATGTTTGAATTTGAATGGATAACTTATCACTTGCCCTTTCATCCTTATCCATTTTGTGCGCCACATTACTTACACGAGAAAAAGTTTCTCGTGAAACATTTTCCACACACAAAGAGCCACACCCCTTCTCTTCTCATGCCCAAAAGGATAGGGATAAGTTGGTTTTCGTTTGAATTTAAATTTGATTTGAATTCAAATGTGTAACCTCTTGTCTTTATCCTCTCATGCGGATAAGACACGTTCGACATTATTTTAAAAAGAGGAGAAAGGTGGGACGTGTGTAGAAATTTTAGGAGAGAAACTTTGAGGCATGAGAAAAGCTTCTGCACAAGGTGAAGGTCCAAAACCTTTCGAGAGAAAAAGAAAGAAAAGAGAGAAAATTGGGCGCAGGATTTTTGGTGTGTACCCTAAGGTTTTTACCTAGGGTTCGGGAAGTGAGATTGGTGTGCCACGAGTGTCGTGAGTCCACCAAATTTTAGAGAGAGATCCATCAGCCTCTCAAGCAATTGTGTAGATGATCCGAAGCATCCGAGAAGTCGGCACACATCGATCGAAGGAGTTCGATCAATATCTACCATCAAAAGGGTGAAATCACGAACTAGCATTCGTGAGGAGCTGATCAGACGGGAGCTTCGTGTGGATGATCCACAGAGGTCAGACATTTGTGTGGCTGTGATGTGATGATCAGAGCCCCCTGACGGTGATCAGATTGCGGTGATCGACTACCCGCAAAAGGTGATGTGTTCTGAACACAGTACTGTAAAACGTTTACTGATTCAAATTTAAATTTCAAATTTAAATGCATGCTATTGTATCATATTTAGATCCTAGTGTAGGGTTAATTAGTATTAATTAATGAGATTAATTAATAATTCCGCTGTAAAATAGTAATTTTGAAAAAGTTTTAAAATTATCATTTTGCCCCTGCACTAAATTTTCGCTTCAAATGGTATCAGAGCATGGTTCTAGAATATGATATACATATGCATGCGTAGATTAAGGTGTAATCTATAAGTTTAAATTTGAAATTTAAAATTCAAAATTCAAAATTCAAAAAGATTTAAAATTTAAATTTGAAATTTGTTAGAAGTTTCAAATTTGAAATTCAAAATTTGAAATTTGAAATTTGGTTGAAATCTCAAATTTAAAATTTAAAATTTGAAATTTGAAATTCAAAATTCAAAATTTGAAATTTGAAATTTGGTTGAAATCTCAAATTTGAAATTTGAAATTTGAAATTTGAAAATTGAAATTGAAATTTGAAATTCAAAATTCAAAATTTAAAATTCAAAGATTGGGAATTCAAAATTTAAAATTTGGTTGAAATCTCAAATTTAAAATTTAAAATTTAAAATTTGAAATTTAAAATTTAAAATTCAAAATTTAAATTTTGAAATTGGTATATTTAGATATACTTGATCCAAGTAGTAAGTAATCTAATTGGATTGGTTGCCATGGCCGTCCGGTCATAAGAGAAAAGTAGAGTTTAAAGGCCCTCTCTTCCCATTCGATGGGGTCTCCTATGACGGTAGGGGTGCCGATGCAATTATATTCCATGCCGATGAAGCAGCGAAAGGACATAATTAAGAAATTTATCATGAATGTGTTAGATTAGATCTAGAAGAAAATTTATGATTTATTTTGAGTTATTTTCTGTTATGAAATGAGCAATAGAATTGCTGTTTATGAAATGTGCTGACCCGTTTGTGAAATGAGTTAACATATTTGGTGAACAGAAAATAAAATCTTTCAAATTTAAAAATTATTTTCGAAATACCAAACCCTGACCCATCAGCCCAAGTACTTAATTAAAAGAATTAAGTGTTGTCTAGTAGGTCTAGAATTGTGAATTAAGACCTAAGACAATTGCATAAACTTGTGAGTCAATTGGTTAGATGAATTAGGTCCATAATTGGGTTAGACCTAAGGTTAGTTTAAAAAATAGACTAAATGGAGTAATTGGTCAAATCTAATCAAAAGTTGAATTAGATTAGGTCAAGGATACTCTAGACTCAACTTCAATAGTTGTAGTTGAATGGGTCCATATCTTTAACTAGACCAAGATGGACTTAATTCATGGCTACGCGGTGGAGCCCTATTTACTAAGTTGATCAAAATTAAAACTAATGAATCGGTTGGTGTCTAAGGTAAGTTCGACAGTTTTGATCAGTGGTTCTTAAGCGGGAGCTACTCGCATTGATTCGATCATTGACGAGTTAATGGCAAATCCCCACCACTGATCTCACTTACCTGGCCAATCTGGTAAGTTAGATTTTGATTAGATCACTTGGTGATTAGAGCTCACCCATGTCATTAGATAAATCAGTGTGACTGATTTAGGTGCTCCTAATGCCAGCTTTAATTAAATCCTTTTTTAATCTGACTTGATGAAGTCAGTGGGAGGATTGAAATTGGCTGGATGATTTCTTCTCTACTATTCTTTAATAAAATCTTCAAAATTATTAGGTCCTAAAATGATTAAGTTATAATGATAACTAAGTCATAGCCTCCCATTAAGTGAGTGATAATGAGTCCATTAGTTCAATGATCATTGGAGGCCCAAAGGCCTGGTGCTCATTGGCTAATGGAATTATTATTCATAATATGATAATTTGATTGGCTAATAGAATTATTATTCATAATATGATAATTTGATTGAGTCTTTCTGATGGTGGTTAGGTTGGCCGACAAAAGTCGGGCCTGATCATTTATTGATCCGATTCACTAAATTAAGTCATGTTAATGGTTGGACCTAACTAGATCTTTTCAGTGGAGGCCAAAGCCTACTGATTAGGTTCTGGGGCAAAATCAATTACTAGAAGTTGTTTAGAGAAACAACTGGTTAAGAACCTACCCATAGATGCACATGGGTTGACCAACCAAAGTTGGGCTCGTGTGTAGTCTGTGTGGATTCTAGTACCCATTAAGGAATTAAAGTAATTCCTCGAATTGGAGGATGAGGCTACCAGTTCGTAAAAATATTGGAAAAAACTTTAGACTAAAATCCAATCTTTGGTATTAATTTATGTATTAATAGAGGTCTCATTTTCCTTTGAGCAGCTATGGCCACTACCCTGTCGCTCCGGTCATTATTAGATAATGACAAGTCATGGGACCCAATTTCGATAGCTGGTATCGAAAATTAAAAATCGTCCTTGAGCATGAGCGGATTCTTTATGTAGTAACGGATCCAGCACCTGAGGAGCCAGCTCCGAACGCTAGTAAGGCGATCCGAGACACTTACTTGAAGTGGCTCAATGACCGCACCACCATTCGATGTATTATGCTGGCAGCAATGAATGACGAGTTCAGCCGAAGGTTTGAGAACGCCCAGCCACAGGAGATGCTTCAAATGTTGAACGACTCCTTTGGCACGCCTGACAACGTTGAAAGGCACAAAACTAGTTGTGCCATTTTCAATGCTCGGATGAGGGATGGGGCCTCAGTCACTGATCATGTACTGTACATGATCGAGATGATTGAGCGCCTAAGCAAATTGGGCTTTCCTCTGCACGAGTAGCTCGGTAAAGATGCGATCCTTAATTCCTTGCCCAAGTCCTTCCTCCCATTTCTTACTCATTTTCGAATGACAAAGCCTGCAGTAAACTACCACAAATTGTTGGGGTTGTTGCAGAACTTTGAGAAGGATCACCAACTCCAAAAGGAGTCGGTGAATGTAGTGGGAGGGTCTTCTTCTCGTAGTCAACCCTTTGGGAAGGGGAAGAAGAACAAGAAGAAGAAAAATAAGAAGGTGCAATCTCATGCTGGGACAGTAGCACGGGGTCAGACCAAGAAGCGCAAGCACGACCAGAGCCAGGCAGAGTGCTTCTTTTGCAAGAAGCACGGGCATTGGAAGAGGAACTGTCTCAATACATTGCCTCCCTGGACCCAAACAGGCCAAAGAAGAAGCAAGGTAATTATATGATAACTCCTTGCAACTTTTCGATTTGTGATACTGCTGCCTGGGTATTGGATACCGGAAGCCCTTATCATATTTGTAATTCGATGCAGGGTCTGCAGGTCAGTAGGAGATTTGATGAAGGTGAGAGGTTCCTGAATGTTGGAGATGGAAGCAAAGTTCCAGTTCTAGCTTTAGGAATCATGAGTCTTGTAATCAATTCTCGTAATGTAATTCTGAGTGAATGTCACTATTGTCCAAGTTTTTTATTAAATATTATTTCTGTAGGCCTTTTGGCCATGTACGGTTATGATTTTTTAATAAAAGGAAATATTTGCAATATCATTTTGAATGGTGTTACAATATTTGTTGGATAATTAAATAATAGAATTTACTTACTATCACAGCCTGTTAATGTGGTTCAAAAATTCGGTAAACGCTCTAGAATAGATAATGTGTCAGAAGTCTACCTTTGGCACTGTAGGCTAGGTCATATCAATAAGAACAGGATAAACAGGTTGGCTCAAGAAGAAATTCTTGAAGTTAGTGATTGTGAATCACTTCCAACCTGTGAGTCCTGTCTTCTTGGGAAGATGACCAAGTCACCTTTTACTGGAAAAGGTGAGCGAGCCAGTGAACTCTTAGGTCTGGTACATTCTGATGTATGTGGACCCATGAGCTCAAGTGCAAGAGGTAGATTTTTCTACTTTATAACCTTCACAGACGACCTATCTAGGTATGGGTATGTCTATTTAATGAAGCATAAGTCGGAATCATTTGAAATGTTCAAACTATTCCGAAATGAGGTAGAAAAACAAACTGGAAAGTGTATTAAAACTCTTCGATCTGATCGAGGAGGTGAATACCTTTTCAATGAGTTTCTGACGTATCTAGGGGAGAATGGGATTCTCTTTCAGTGGACTCCTCCTGGAACACCACAGCATAATGGTGTGTCTGAAAGGAGAAATCGGACCCTGTTAGACATGGTTCGATCCATGATGGGGTTTGCTGGTCTGCCGATCTCCCTCTGGGGATATGCGCTCAAATCGGCTTGTTACCTTCTAAATAGAGTTCCGAGTAAGTCTGTAGCGAAAACGCCATATGAGATATGGATAGGACGTAAGCCAGTACTCTCGCACCTTAGGGTTTGGGGGTGTCCGGCTTATGTTAAACGTTTAATTACAGACAAGCTTGGACCTAGGTCTGACAAGTGTAATTTTATAGGGTACCCAAAAGAGACCAAAGGGTATTATTTCTACCTTGCTGATGAGCAAAAGGTGTTTGTCAACCTTAAGGCAATCTTTTTAGAAAAGGAGTTCCTTAGTGAAGGAACTGTTGCCTCTAAAGTCGAACTTGACGAAGTTCGACAGGTGAAAAAATCGACACATATTACTGAACCTGAACCGAATTTGATTAGATCAGATCCGGAGCCCATTGATTATGCACCCTTAAGGCGGTCTGGTAGAGTACCACATCAACCGGACAGATACTATGGTTTCTTGGTCTGGGATGGTGATCCTGTCGAACTTGATGAAAACGATGAGGATCCGATCACCTACATGGATGCAATGCAGAGCCCTGACTCTGAGAAATGTCTAGAGGCCATGAAATCTGAAATGGAGTCCATGAAGGTCAACGATGTGTGGACATTGGTTGACCCACCCGAAGGAGTAAAACCCATAGGGTGTAAGTGGGTCTTCAAAAGGAAGAGGGGCACAAACAGAAAGGTGGAGACCTATAAAGCTCGTCTGGTTGCCAAGGGATATCGTCAACGTTATGGTATAGACTATGATGAGACGTTTTCTCCTGTGGCAATGTTCAAATCCATTTGGATTATGCTTGCGATAGCTGCCCATCTGGACTATGAAATCTGGCAGATGGATGTGAAGACAGCTTTCCTAAATGGAGAGCTGGACGAAGAGGTGTATATGATACAACCTGAAGGGTTCACATCCACAGATGAGTCTAAGGTGTGCAAGCTACAGAGGTCCATTTATGGACTTAAGCAGGCATCTCGGAGTTGGAACATACGTTTTGATAGGACGATCAAAACGTATGGCTTCGTTAAGAACAGAGAAGAGCCCTGCATTTATAAGTGGGCTAATGGTCCAGTAGTTGTATTTCTTGTATTGTATGTGGATGACATTCTCTTAATCGGGAATGATGTCCCTGCATTACAGGGAATAAAGATTTGGCTATCGTCACAGTTCTCCATGAAGGATCTGGGAGAAGCTTCCTACATCCTAGGGATGAGGATCTATAGGGATAGATCCAAAAAGTTGCTTGGCTTATCCCAGTCCACGTACATTGATACTATGCTGAAAAGGTTCAGCATGGAAAATTCCAAGAAAGGCTATCTACCGATAGGCCATGGAATTTCTCTCTCGAAGAGGGATTGTCCGACAACACCTCAAGAGAGAGAGCGTATGGGTAGGATTTCATATGCTTCGACAGTGGGATCTATCATGTACGCCATGACATGTACACGACCGGATGTGGCATACTCACTAGGGGTAGTGAGTAGATACCAATCTGATCCAGGAGAGAATCCCTGGAAGGTTGTTAAAACCATCCTGAAGTATTTAAGAAATACTAAGGACCAGTGGCTTATATATGGTGAATCGGACTTGAGACTTATAGGGTTTACAGACTCTAGTTTCCAGTCTGATCGCGATGATAGCAAGAGTGTGTCAGGATTTATTTTTACCCTTAATGGTGGGGCTGTCTGTTGGAAGAGTTCCAAGCAGCACACTGTGGCTGATTCAATATGCGAGGCGGAGTATATTGCTGCATCAGATGCTGCCAAAGAAGCGGTGTGGCTGAGAAAATTCATCACCGAGCTCGGAGTAGCACCCTCCCTTGTTGGTCCAGTTCTGCTCTACTGTGACAGCTCTGGAGCCATTGCTCAGGCGCAAGAACCAAAGGCACACCAACGGACGAAGCATATTCTGCACCGCTACCATCTCATCCGGGAGATCGTGGATCGAGGTGATGTCGACCTTCAGAAGATCGACGGGAAGGAGAACCTGGCCGACCCATTCACTAAAGCCATTGCAGTGAAGGAGTTCAACGACTACAAGTCGAAGATGGATATTAGATACTGCACCGATAGGCTTTAGGCCAAGTGAGAGATTGTTGGGAATAGTGTCCCAAAGCCAATCGTCAGCCTGTTGACGGTTGTGCTCCTTTTTGTATTAGTACATGAATTATAAATAAATAAAAGTTATTTTGGTATTTTTTCATCACAAATGTTTCATCTTCTAATGAACTCCTGTGTTGTGGTGAAGTCCTTAGGACTATTTAGACTCGACAAAGGAGGATTTGTCGCTTAGTCCTTAAACATGTTCGCGATCAAATGATACGTTGTTACCAAGGACGACAACGTTTATCGAGCATAGGTCGTTGTGTGCCATATGGGTTGGTTGTCCTCATAACCAAAGAGTGTGGAGACACTGGTATGGCATACAGGTGAGATGTAATGGTACATCTGCACTGAACGTGACCAACTCCGGAGCTATTTCTGCTATCAAGATTTACTCCGATGGGATATGGGTATAAATGTCCCTCCGATCTGAGACCGCCATGGTGACTTGCAAGCAACTCACTGCACTTAGGCACTGGACTACCTGAATTTCTAATTCAGTGACGGAAGGTTGCTGGGTGTAGTCAAGTACTTGACTTGTCGGTGCGTGTGTCAAGATGGGATTGACCACTCCAGTTTAGGAGCTGTGTACAGTCGTGTTTCAATTTAGCAAAACCTTGGCCAGGGTAGTCCTAGTGAGGAGTCACAGGACTAATTGAGTTGAGCACGATTCGGATGATATCATCAGGGTTGACAGTTTAACCCTGAGTCGTCCTAAACACAGGGGTCAAAAGGGATGAATTATACGGTAACCATATTCACGTAGGTTCTGAATGTTGCGATTGTGATTATTCGACCTATCCGGTCGTCGGGTACCATTGCTAGATGGTCACTTCGATTAGTACAGGAATTGGTTCCTGTGCTATCGGTTTAGGTTCGAACCTGCGGGGTCACACACATTAGAGGTTCCTTTCTGATCTGATGGCTGATTATGAGTCTTATCTATCTGGGACTCTATGATTGAGAATTATGATTCTCTAATCATGTGTTCCACACATTTTGGGTACCGGGGTCAAAATTTTGAATTTCAAATTTTGAATTTGAAATTTGAACTCTTTGATCAGGGTTTCATATCGATGGTCTCTGATGCCTGATTGCCCATCGGATTTGGACTCAATATTTATGAGAAATTTAATTAGTAATTTAATCACTAATTAACTCAATTTTATTGAATAATTATTTTTGGATCAAGTCCAAATTGAATTGGATTCAGTTTGGATTGACCCGATTAGGTTAAATGTTGACCTAATCGCTAAGGTGGTTTAGTCTCTGATTTGATCAGGGGTTAGATTTAGTTAATTCCTGATTTGATTAAGATTTTATTGAGTCTAATTAAGCCTAATTATGTTAGGTTTAATCTGGTCTAATTGTGCTTAACCTATTTTAAACTAGGTTGGCTCAATTTGAATCAAACCACCTTGTTTTAAATTCCCTGCGACACCCAACTTCCTTGCACCCATTTGTATTCACGAGAAGAAACTTCTCATGAAATTTTTCTCACGCAAAACCCTTCCCCACACCCTCATTTGTGCGCCATATGGATGGATAAAATAATTAGTTAGCCATTCAAATTCAAAGCATGTTTGAATTTGAATGGATAACTTATCACTTGCCCTTTCATCCTTATCCATTTTGTGCGCCACATTACTTACACGAGAAAAAGTTTCTCGTGAAACATTTTCCATGCACAAAGAGCCACGCCCCTTCTCTTCTCACGCCCAAAAGGATAGGGATATGTTGGTTTTCATTTGAATTCAAATTTGATTTGAATTCAAATGTGTAACCTCTTGTCTTTATCCTCTCACGCGGATAAGACACGTTCGACGTTGTTTTAAAAAGAGGAGAAAGGTGGGACGTGCGTAGAAATTTTAGGAGAAAAACTTTGAGGCGTGAGGAAGGCTTCTGCACTAGGTGAGGGTCCAAAACCTTCCGAGAGAAAAAGAAAGAAAAGAGAGAAAATTGGGCGCAGGGTTTTTGGTGTGTACCCTAAGGTTTTTACCTAGGGTTCGGGAAGTGAGATTGGTGTGCCACGAGTGTCGTGAGTCCACCAAATTTAGGGAGAGATCCATCAACCTCTCAAGCAACTGTGCAGACGATTTGGAGCATCCGAGAAGTCAGCACACATCGATCGAAGGAGTTCGATCAACATCTGCCATCAAAAGGATGAAATCACGAACTAGCATTCGTGAGGAGCTGATCAGACGGGAGCTTCGTGTGGACGATCCGCAGAGGTCAGACATTTGTGTGGCTATGATGTGATGATCAGAGCCCCCCGACGATGATCAGATTGCGGTGATCGACTATCCGCAAAAGATGATGTGTTCTGAACACAGTACTGTAAAACGTTTACTGATTCAAATTTGAATTTCAAATTTAAATGCATGATGTTGTATCATATTTAGATCCTAGTGTAGGGTTAATTAGTATTAATTAATGAGATTAATTAATAATTTGCTGTAAAATAGTAATTTTGAAAAAGTTTTAAAATTACCATTTTGCCCCTGCACTAAATTTTTGCTTCAGCTGCTTAATGGCGCACCCGACGCCATTCTATGTCGAGCCTTTCCATCCACCTTAAAGGGAGCGGTGAGAAACTGGTACTCGATGCTGAAGCCGGGTACCATCTTTTCCTTCGATCAAATGAGCCACCAATTTGTGGCCCATTTTGTCAGCAGCCGGCGCCTCTGGAAGGGTTCGGAGTCCCTCATTAATATCAAGCAGGGGGAGGGGGAGTCCATTCGGGCCTACATCAACCGTTTCAATGTCGCAGTGCTGGAGGTCCGGAATTTGGACCAATCGGTAGCATTGGCCACTCTAAAGGGCAGCCTTCAGAAGAATGACCTTTTGTTCTCCCTGGAAAGAAGTACCCCAGGGATTTTGCAGATTTATTGGCTCGGGCTGAAGGGAACGCTCGAGCGGAGGAAGCCTTCAAAATGAAGGATGAGGAGACTGCGAGAGAGCGACAGGCAGGAGACTCGAGTAAGCCCGCTGTCGAAAAAGGGCCGAGAGAAGCTCAGCCACGTTCGCGATCCCCTCCTGAGCACAATCGTATCCATACTCCTCCCGGGTACGTAGGCAAAGAAGTCTGGATTGCGGGGTTCGGTGGGGTTCTCCACCGGGAGGATTCCGCAACTACGCCCCCCTCAATGCCTCGAAGACCCAGGTACTGATGGAGGTCAGGGAGCAGCTCCCTAGGCCAGAGAGGATGCGCACACACCTCGGGAAGCACAACCCCAACAAGTTCTGTCTCTACCATCGCGACCACGGTCACGACACGGAGGAATGCATCTAGCTCCGAGATGAGATCGAGGAGCTCATCCAGCGAGGTCAACTCGATAGGTTCATTCGACGTCGGCCTGAGGGTAGAGAAGATCGACCAAGGGCCCTGCCGCAACCTGAACCGCCAAGGAGGGAGGAGCAGCCCGTAGATCGACCTCCAATCGGGACCATCGACTCCATCACCGAAGGGCTTCAAGGAGGAGCAGACCTTCCACGATCATGGAACTCGAGAAACCTGTAAATGTACTGCTCACGACTTTGCTTTGAATCTAAATTTCTTTCGACTTTGCATGTCTTTCCCTTTTGGCATGGATTTGTTACAATTGGGGATGACCCCTTCAAACAATTAAAACAAGGTCATGTTAGGAACATGAGGAGAACCTCGTCCTAACATGAGCCAAATGAAAGTCTGATTATCTTAAGATCGGATTGGGGAAGAGACCCATATAACGGCCCTTAGGTGCCCCCATGGTCATGTTAAGAACAGGAGGAGAACCTCGTCCTAACATGAGCAAAATGAAAGTCCGATTATTTTAAGATCGGATCGGGGGAGAGGTCCATATAACGGTCCTTGAGTGCCCCCAGGGCCACGTTAGGGACAGGAGGAGAACCTCACCCTAACTTAGGCAAAGTCAAAGGCCCGGTTCTTTTAGACGGATGGGGGGAGAGGCCCTACAACGTCCTTATGCGCCCCCACGGCCATGTTAGGGACAGGAGGAGAACCTCATTCTAACACGAGCAAAGTCAAAGGCCCAGTTCTTTTAGATCGGATGGGGGGAGAGGCCCTACAACGCCCTTATGCGCCCCCACAGCCATGTTAGGGATAGGAGGAGAATCTCGTCCTAACATGAGCAAAGTCAAAGGCCCGGTTCTTTTAGATCGGATGGGGGAGAGGCCCTACAATGCCCTAATGTGCCCTCACAGCCATGTTAGGGATAGGAGGAGAACCTCATCCTAACATAAGCAAAGTCGACGGCCCGGTTCCTCTTAGATCGGATGGGGGGAGAGGTCGAACAGTGCCCACATGCGCCCCCACAGCCATGTTAGGGACAGGAGGAGAACCTCGTCCTAACATGAGCAAAGTCGAAGGCCCGGTTCTTTTAGATCGGATGGGAGGAGAGGCCCTTGCAACAACCCTTATGTGCCCCCACAACCTCGTTGGAAACAGGATGAGAACCTCGTCCTAACCTGAGCTGAGATCGACTACGTCAAGAACAGAAGGAGAACCTCATCCCGACGATGACAAAAACTCGGCCGTCCAACAAAATTGAATAAAGGGAAAAGTCCCCTCAATGGCACCTCTACACTTCTATGCGACCCCATAAAAAGCAAGGGGAGACCCTCGCTCGGAAAAGAGGAAGAAAGTTAAAAAGGAAAGCGACGAATTACATCGGCTATAGATGAAAAGTAAACCACACCAAAGACCTAGGGAGCCTCGTCTCAATAAAGATGGGAAGGCTCTCGACACAGATCAGAAAAATAATGACCCCTTCGAGGTAATGCGGAGTTCGGACCATCGAGCTCGAGCCTACGGCCATAGACGACAAGAAAAGCAAATCAGCGTGGCGACGACTGGGCACCTCCAAACGACGTCAACATCGGACAAGTCAAAAGACAAAAGAAGTTCGGTGGGCGACAATTTAATACAATACGTGGGCGAGGTAACACAAAATTCTTTTTTCATTCCATTTGCGAAATATACACCACGAAGCCCAGAAGGCCAAAGGAAGAAAGGCAAAACTACGAGAACAAAACAAAACAACAAAAGAGAAAATATATGCATGGAAAGACGGAAGGCCAAAAAGAGCCCTAGGGAAGCTCTGCTCCTTCCGACCTCGAATTATCTGCTTCACCCCTTATCCAGGACTGTCTCAGATTTTCTACTTCTTCTTCTAGCTCTCTCTTTTTCAGCAGTGCATCCTGGAGTGCCCGATGGAGTCGCTGGCTTTCGTTCTTTGCCTCTCGATGCCTCTTTCTCAGGACCTCAGATTCCGCCTCCACATCTTTGACGGCCTGCTGCTCACATGCCAGCTGGATCTTCAATTGCTGCAACTCGGCCGTCCTCCCCCCAAGGGCGATAGAAAGCTCTTCTGTAGTTCTTCTCAGGGATTGGAGTTCGCTGGAATCCCGAGCGGAAGCGAGCTGAACCCTGCCAGCCAGCTGCCCTTGAAGATGGGCAACCTCGTCGATCGCCACCCTGAGTCTCCCTTTATATTCATCCACTGCCTGCGCCAGCCGGCCCGATGCACGTCGTAACCCACCTCGGCATCTTGAAGCTGCTGCTGAAGGTCGGAGACCTTCTTCGACCACTCCCGATCGCCGTCGACCCGAGCCAAGAGCCGGGATGAACTTTCCTCCAGCTGGCCAATCCTCTCCTGCGCAGCTGACAGTTCCACCCTGAGAGCACTGATCTTGGCAGCTTGAGCCCAAATTCGATCGCTGGTGCTCTTCTTGTGTTCCTCAAGCTCCCTCGTGAAGTCCGCCTTCCTCCGACTGTACTCCATGATCCCCTTCACGTGGAGATTCCAAAAGTGGGTGGCCTCCGAGGTGGCTTCAGAGTAACCCTCCCTCAACCTGTGAAGCTCGCCTTCCATCTTCTTCGACCTTTTTGTCAAATGAAGAACTTCCTTCTTTAGCCGCTGGATCGTGGACTTCAGCGGAATCCCCAGGGGCAGGGGAAGTACTTCGGCAGGATACTGCCATCGGGAGACAAAAGCGTCAAGGCGCGTCTCATCGCAGAAAGAAAAACAAAAAGGGAGAAGGAAGAAAGGAGAAGCCATCCACGATGAGAAATTCAACTTTATTGATTGAATGTTTCTTAGAGACAAAAATAAAAAAAAATTGCTGTAAAAGAAAAATACAAGGTCAGAGGTCTCAGACCTCTGCGGTAGGAGTTGGGGAGCTCGGTGTCCTTGGAAGGGGGTTGTGGCAGCAGCAGCGGCAGGAGAGGGACCAGCCTCATCTTCAGACTCCTCGCCCAAGAAGCTGAGGTCGAGCTCGGGAAATTTTCTGGCCACCTTCTCCTGGCAGAGCTCGAACCCCTTGATGAACGCTTCCTGGCCGAATCGGATGTTCAGGTCCCTCATCTCCGCGGAGGTCTTGAACTCCTCTACCGTAAGAACCCTGGCCTCTGAGACCAGGACCGGAATTTGCTCCGCCAAATTGGTGACCTCGGCCTCCGCCTTTCTCACCGTCTCCTCCGAGGTCTGCTTCTCTTCCTCCCGGGCCTATTTTTCTTTCTCCAGGACCTCTTGGAGGGTAACTACTTCGGCGGCCTTTTCTTTGAGACGAGCGACTTCGGCCCGGTGATGCTCCTCCACCTGGATGACGTCCCTCCTCGTCCGATTCATCGCCTCGATGTTGGCAAGGAGCTGGTGCACAATCTGCAAGGGCGGCTAGGGGATCAGAACAAGAGTCGAAAGGCCAATTAAATGAAGATTTGTTTACCTCGAGAAAGGACCCTAGGGAGTCCCAAACCCTCTGTTCAGGATCGGTGCGGTCAATCTTCTCGATGACTTCAAGCAGAATGCAGCCATCGATTAACCGCTTGATCAAGTCCCTATCATTGAAGGGATTCTCTGGCTCTTCTTTGGAGCCAAGGAACTCTTCAACGGTGGCTCGGTGGCTACTCCCCCTGCGGGCCACCGACTTCTTCTCATCCCCCTCTCGACTCCGGGCGCCTCCGTGGAACGGACCTCCAAAACGGGAGCCCCAGTCGGCAGACTCCTTGAAGAAGCTCGGGGGGCTGGTGGCTCGGAGTTCGAGGGAACGTCGACCGCGGGAGCCACCTGGACGGGCGCGGCTGAGCTCGTCTCCTCCACTCTGGCCTTCTTTGCTGATCCGGAGGTCGCGGCACCTTTTCTTTTATGGGCCTTGAGGCCCTTGGCGAGCATCCGTGCCACTTTGGCGTCCATTCCTAAAAAAAAAAAATTGAAAATCAGTAATGGGGTAAAAAGGAAGAAGTGACACGCAAAAAAAAAAAAAGAAGAAAGAAGAAGGACGGAAGAAAAGAAGAGAAGAGAAAAGATGGAATACTCGTAGGATCCTGGGGGCTCAAGCCGATGTTGAACAAAAATTGCTCCCTCAGAAGGTTGGGAAGGGCAAGAGCGGAATAGTCAAGAAGCTTCCGGGTGGCCTGAAGGTCATCCTCCCCCAGGCTGGGAGCTGACGGACAGAGTCCCTCGGAGAGCCCCAAGGGGGCAGGCCCAGCCTCAAGGTCGGGCAGTGGACGAAGAGGTATTTTCCCTTCCAGTTGTGGATTGAAGAGGGAGCACCTTTCAGCAACCCCTTCTTGCCAAACTTGGGGGAGAAATACCACCAGTCCTTCGCCGAAGGGTGACGCTTGAAAGTGTAGAAATGCCTAGACAAAGAAAGGGATGGCTGAACTTCGACTACGTGGCAAAGGAAAAGGAACCCTATCAAAAACCTAAAAGAATTCGGAGCAACTGAAGCTAAAGAGATATCTAAGAAGCGAAAAAGGGTGACGACAAAGGATGGAAGCGGAAGCCAGAGTCTGACGTGGAATACCTCCTGATACAGGCAGAAACGAGCGGGTGGGGGAGTGCTAGCCTGGTCGGAGGGGTCAGGAAGCTCCAGATCGTACTCTGGAGGAACCCCATACTGAACCCTTATCAGTAGGAGTTCATTTGGAGTCAGGGAGCAGGGAACGGCACCCGACGCAAAAATCGGGCGAAGCCCAGCCCCAGATGTGGGTTCATCTACAGAATGGGGGTCCTGGAGGGCTGAGGCGGAAGAACTCCCAGAACCGCTAGAGGCGAAGGTGCCGGAAGACATTTCGAATGATTTCAAACAAAGACCCTAAAGATTTCGGAGAAATCAGGCGGGACAGGGGATGAGGGGTTACGGGAGACCAAATCAGAGGAATGCGACAGAAAAAATGGAGGAGAAAAGGCCCCTAAATGGCAAGAAGAAGAACGAAGGTTCCGGGATTAACCTAGATCGCTCTGAAGGATGCAGAGGGGCGAGGACAGGGATGACTCGAAGGATGCCTAGGGCCAAAGAAGATGCCAAGGAGGGTCAGGGCTCTCGAAGAAGAGGCGGATACCGATAGAACTTTCAGGCGGAAGGGTGGGTTTAAATAGACCCTGAAATTCGGTGCCATAATGATCGCGAATCTCCCCGGGCCGACCCACGCTCGACACGTGTCCCACTCGCCACGACAGGCGGCTAAAAGGACTGACAGCTGACGACCCATTACTGCACCGTACCTAGGCCAACGTACCAGCAAAAATTCTGAAAGGTCTCTTCAAATCGCCCCGATTCGAAAAGACTCCAGCACGCGCGCATTTAATGCCCAAAATATTTGGGGGCGATCGTGCACAGGATTCAAGGGGACAACTTCGGCTGTGAAAATCTCTCTGTACTTCCTTCATTCGAAATTCGAACTCGGAAGTAGGGGGACTGGTGTTGGGTATAAAATACCCCCACCGAAGTTCGTGACGGGAGTGACCCTCCGGGGATCCAACCGACTTCCGACCTCCGGCAACGTCTCTTCAAACCTCCCAAGCGGTCGAGCCTCCGCCACACTCCCAAGTTTTGCCGACGGGCAGGACCTCGCCAGCGTCGACCGGATTCTTTGAGACATCCAGACTCCTATGGGAGCTGGACCTCGCCCCTGACTTTAATTGTAGGTAGACTTCACCCAGACTCCTACGGGAGCCGAACTCCGCCCACGACTTCACCTGCCAATTTCGTCCAGACTCCTACGGGAGCCGGACTTCGCCCACAACTCCAGCTGCTGGTAGACTTCGCCCAGACTCCTACGGGAGCCGAACTCCACCCACGACTTCACTTACAGGTAAATTCCTTCCGGACTCCTACGGGAGCCGGACTTCATCCCTGAACTTGATTGCAGGTGGACTTCGATCGGACTCCTATGGGAGCCAAATCACGTCTCCAACTCCAGCTACAGGCAGACTTAGTTCGGACTCCTACGGGAGCCAGACTTCATCCCCAACCTCAACTGCTGGAAGGCCTTACCCGGACTCCCATGAAAGCTGGGCTCCGTCCTCAGCCTCGACTGCGGAAGACTACGCCGGACTCCTACGGGAGCCGAGCTCCGCCCACGACTTCACTTACAGGTAAACTCCGTCCGGACTCCTATAGGAGTCGGACTTCGTCCCTGACCTTGATTGCAGGTGGACTTCGACCGGACTCCTATGGGAGCCAGATCACGTCTTCGACTCCAGCTACAGGCAGACTTAGTCTGGACTCCTACGGGAGCCGGACTTCGTCCCCAACCTCAGCTGCTGGAGGGCTTTACCCGAACTCCCATGGGAGCCGGGCTCCGTCCTCAGCCTCGACTGCGGAAGACTGTGCCCGAACTCCTACGGGAGCCGAGCTCCACCCACGACTTCACTTACGGGTAAACTCCGTCCGGACTCCTACGGGAGCCGGACTTCGTCCCTGACCTTGATTGTAGGTGGACTTCGATCGGACTCCTACGGGAGCCAGATCATGTCTCTAACTCCAGCTACAGGCAGACTTAGTCCGGACTCCTACGGGAGCCAAACTTCATCCCCAACCTCAACTGCTGGAAGGCCTTACCCGGACTCCCATGGGAGTCGGGCTCCGTCCTCAGCCTCGACTGCGGAAGACTGCGCCCGGACTCCTACGGGAGCCGAGCTCCGCCCACGACTTCACTTACAGGTAAACTCCGTCCAGACTCCTACGGGAGCCGGACTTCGTCCCTGACCTTGATTGCAGGTGGACTTCGATCGGACTCCTACGGGAGCCAGATCACGTCTCCGACTCCAGCTACAGGCAGACTTAGTCCGGACTCCTACGGGAGCTGGACTTCATCCCCAACCTCAACTGCTGGAAGGCTTTACCCGGACTCCCATGGGAGCCGGGCTTTGTCCTCAGCCTCGACTGCGGAAGACTTCGCCCGGACTCCTACGGGAGCCGAGCTCCGCCCACGACTTCACTTACGGGTAAACTCCGTTCGAACTCCTACGGGAGCTGAACTTCATCCCTGACCTTGATTGCAGGTGGACTTCAACTAGACTTCTATGGGAGCCAGATCTCATCTCTGACTCCAGCTACAGACTGGCTTCGTCCGGACTCCTACGGGAACAGGACTTCGTCCCCAACCTCAACTGCTGGAAGGCTTCACCCAGACTCCCATGGGAGCCGGGCTCCATCCTCAGCCTCGACTGCGGGAAGACTTCGCCCGGACTCCTATGGGAGCCAAGCTCCGCCCATGACTTCACTTACAGGTAAACTCCGTCCGGACTCCTACGGGAGCCGGACTTCATCCCTGACCTTGATCGCAGGTGAGCTTCGACCGAACTTCTACGGGAGCCAGATCACGTCTCCGACTCCAGCTACAGGATCTAGTCTGGACTCCTACGGGAGCCGGACTTCATCCCTGACCTCAACTGCTGGAAGGCTTCGCCCGGACTCCCGTGGGAGCCGGACTTCGTCCCCAGCTCCGACTACGGGAAGACTCCATCCGGACTCTTATGGGAGCCGAACTTCGCCCACGACCCCAATTGCAAGTAGACTCCACCCGGGCTCCTACGGGAGCTGAACCTCATCCCCAGCTCCGACGACGGGAAGACTCCGTCCGGACTCCTACGGGAGCCGGACTTCGCTTCCGACTTCAACTGCAGACGGACTTCGTCCGCACTCCTACGGGAGATGGACTCTTCCCACGACTCCAATTGCAGGTAAACTTCGTCCGGACTCCTACGGGAGTCGGACTTCACCCTCAACTGCAATTACAGGTAGACTCCATCCGGACTCCTACGGGAGCCGGACTTCGCACCTGACTTAAATTGCAGGAAGACTCTACCCGGACTCCTACGGGAACCGGATCTTGTCCCCAACTTCGGCTGCAAGAAGACTTCATCCGGACTCCTACGGGAGCCGGACTCCGAGCTCCTCTCAAACGGGTGGCTAGCCACCTCTGTTGCTCCTAGATTAATTTTGATGATTACAAAGCAGATTGAAGGGATACAAATATTTTAAATTGAAAAAGGCTTTATGCTCTTCAAGGGCAAAATCGTAATTTTGCTAAAATCTTGATTTGATAGTATCATTTGGTAGAACAAAAGATTTGTGATCCAATGGTGAAAATTTCATTGATTTTGGACTTGTATTTTGAAAGTTATGCATGTTTGAAAATCATGAGTCAATCCGTGAGTCAACTCATGGCACAATGAGCTGATTGGCACACCCTGTGAGTCGACCCTCATGAGTCGACCCCCAGGCATGAGTCGACCCCCATGAGTCGACCCCTGCAGTTTTAGGCCAAAAGTTGCAGAAACTCATTTTCTGGCTGTTGCAACAGAAGTCGACTCATGAGTCGACTCCTGATGCATGAGTCGACTCATGAGTCGACCCCTGCGACGGAAAATATCTTCAACGGATAGTTTTTTGCCCGTTTTAATTGCCTTTTATGCTTCCTAAAATTACTCTAACGGCTCTTTATCTGCCTAAATTATTTTCTCTTGCTTCTAATGCTGTAAAATGCTTAAAATGGTGAAAGAAATTGCAGATTAAATAGAGATCAAACGTGAGATCAAATAGAAGAGAGAGGATCCAAATCTGCACGAAAAAGCCTGAGATCAACGAAATATCCAAAAAAAAAAAGAGAGAGGATCCACAATATACAAGAGAGATTGTGAAAGAGAAAAACAAGAGCATTCAAAGAGAGGATCTTTCAAGCCTATTGTTCAACCTTGATCTAGAGATCTTCCAAAGTTTTCAAGAGATCTTCAATCAACAATCAACCTCTTCTCAAGCATTCGTTCAAGCGTTCATCCACTTTGAGAAAATCCGAAAAGGGTTCTTCATTTGAGTAAAGTTTTTATTGTTATATTCGCTCATTTAAGGAGCTGTTATTGTATTAATTTGTGCTTTAAATTCTCTTACTCTTGTAAGTAATTGTTCTTGTTTTTGGAGGATTTCCAAAACAAGGAAAGGTTGATCCGAACCTGAAATCGGAGTATTTTGAGTTTACTTGTACCCGAGAAACAAGTGATCTAGCTTGGGATAGCTAGTGTCGGAGTTTCCGACATTTTGTATTCAGGTTGAATACAAGTATAGTGGATTGAAATTCCCAAGTAGGAGCTTGGGGAGTGGATGTAGGTGCAGGGTTGGCACCGAACCACTATAAATCTTTGTGTTTGTGGTGTGCTTTATCGCTTCACTTTATTTCTTTATTATATCCTTGCATTCCTGTTTTAGGTATTTAATATTGAATTAAAATCTTTGTCTTGTTCATCATAAGTAATTAATCAATTCTTAAAATTTTTAGAAACCCAATTCACCCCCCCTCTTGGGTTGCATAGCTGGGCAACAAGTGGTATCAGAGCCCGATGCTCTAGCCCTTCTTTGATCTAACAATCAAAGAGTCAAAGATCTATGGCAACCCATGTTGGTACTTCTCTAGCCGAGGGGCAATCAACAAACCGACCTCCACTTTTCAATGGGTCTAATTACACCTATTGGAAAGCTCGGATGAAGATTTTCATACAAGCACTCGACTATGATATGTGGAGTATCATAGTGAATGGTCCTCACACACCCACCAAGATTATAGATGGTGAGGAGTCAACCAAATCTGAGAAATAATGGGATGAGGTTGACAAGAAATTGGCATAATTAAATGCCAAAGCCATGAATGTTCTTTATTGTGCACTAGATGCTAGTGAATTCAATCGCATTTCTACTTGTGCATCTGCTAAAGAAATATGGGATAGGTTAGAAGTAACCCATGAGGGAACAAATCAAGTAAAAGAGTCTAAAATAAACATGCTTGTACATAAATATGAATTGTTCAAAATAGAGCATGATGAGTCCATAACTGCCATGTTTACTCTTTTACTGATATAATTAATGGTTTGAAGAGTCTTGGCAAATCTTATACTAACAGTGAACTTGTAAGGAAGATTCTCAGGTCACTGCCAAGAACTTGGGAAGCCAAGGTGACTGCCATTCAAGAAGCAAAGGACTTGAACACTCTACCTCTAGAAGAGCTTCTTGGATCCTTGATGACTCATGAACTTAGCATGAAGCAACATCAAGAGGATGAAGTCAAAAAGAAAAGAACCATTGCCCTCAAATCCACAACTTCGCCTGATTATGAAACGGATGAATCTGAAGATGAAGAACAGGATGAAGAGATGGCACTCATCACCCAAAAATTTAAGAAGTTTCTAAGAAAAAGGAAACAGGGGATGAGAAAGAAATTCACAAAAGGGGAACAAAGCAAAGAAAAAGAGAAAGATCAACCCCTTACATGCTACGAGTGCAAGAAGCGAGACATTTCAGATCCGAATGTCCACAACTGAAGAAAGGTCCCAAAAAGTTCAAAAAGAAGGCAATGATGGCGACTTGGAGTGCGAGTGATGACTCAAGCTCCGACGAGGAAACCTCAACAGAACAAGCCAATCTGTGCCTGATGGCACATGAAAATGAGGTAACTTCTGAATCCACTAGTGAATTCACATTTGAAGAATTGCATGAAGCATTCTATGATTCAATTGATGAATTAAAGAAACTAGGAAAGAAAAACAAAGAACTGAAATTGGAAAATCAGTCCTTAGTGAAACAAGCTGAAATTCTTTCAATTGAAAAATTCACCTTGAGTCAAGAAAATCAAAACTTAAAGGATGAAATTAACAAGCTGAAATCTATAGTAGATAAGTTCACCTTAAGTTCAAACAAACTAAATATGATCCTTGAAAATCAGAAAGCTATATATGATAAGGCTGGACTTGGCTATAAACCTCTGAAGAAACAAAAGTTTCTGAAGGATATTTATGTAAATTATTCAAGTAACAAGTCTACAAATATTACTTGTTTCAAATGTGGTAGAATAGGACATAAATCATACACATGCCTCAAATCTACAAATACAACTATAAAGAAAATATGGGTTCCAAAAGGAACCATTTTGACTAACCCAAAAGGACCCAAGAAAGCTTGGGTACCTAAGATAGAAACTTGACCTTTGCTTGCAGGTGTGTCTAGCATCCCAAGAAGGAAACAGGAAATGGTATCTTGACAGTGGATGCTCGAGACACATGACTGGTGATGAATCACAATTCATCACGCTTGATGCTAAGGATGGAGGGATGGTCACCTTTGAAGATAATGGCAAAGGAAGATCATCGGGATAGGTAACATTGGTATCACTCCCTCCAAATACATTGAGAATGTTTTACTAGTTAAAGGTTTAAAGCATAACTTACTTAGCATTAGTCAATTCTGTGATAAAGGGTATAAAGTAGTTTTTGAATCATCTGTTTGCATTGTGACTAATCCTATTAACGATGGCATTAAATTTATAGGACATAGGCATGGCAATGTTTATATGATAGATTTGAATGACTTAGCCAAATTAGACATGCAATGCCTAGTATCCTTGAATGCTAAAATCAATGAGACTAGTTGGCTGTGGCATCGTAGACTTGCACATATCAGCATGCATTCTCTTTCAAAATTAATTAAGAAAGATTTAGTTCTCGGTTTGCCAAAACTGAATTTTGAAAAGGATAGAATCTGTGATGCATGCCAATTAGGTAAACAAACTAGAGTATCATTTAAATCCAAAAATACTGTTTCAACTTCTAGACCATTAGAGCTCTTACATATGGACTTATTTGGACCAACAAGAACCACCAGTCTAGGAGGAAAATGATATGGCCTTGTAATTATAGATGATTACTCTCGTTTTACTTGAGTTTTTTTTTTGGCTCACAAAAATAAAATTTTTCATATTTTCACTAAATTTCATCAAAAAGTCTCTAATGAAAAAGGGTTTTCAATTCAAAATATTAGAAGTGATCATGGAACTGAATTTGAAAATCAAGATTTTGAAAATTTTTGTGATGAAAATGGAATTGACCATAACTTCTCTGCTCCTAGGACACCTCAACAAAATAGGGTAGTTGAAAGGAAAAATAGAACCTTAGAAGAAATGGCCGTACCATGCTTTGTGAAAGCAACCTTCCAAGATATTTTTGGGCGGAAGCTATTAACACAGCATGTTACATTTTAAATCGTGGTTTGATTAGAAAATTTTTAAAGAAAACCCCCTATGAACTTTGAAAAGGAAGAAAACCAAATATTGCATATTTTCATGTTTTTGATTGCCGATGTTTCGTATTAATTAATGGCAAAGAAAAACTTAGTAAATTTGATGCAAAATCAGATGAAGCAATCTTTCTAGGTTACTCCTCCACTAGTAAAACATTTAGAGTTTTTAACAAAAGAACTTTAGTAGTTGAGGAGTCCATACATGTTGTTTTTGATGAATCTAACGATCTTCCTTCAAGGAAGAATGAGGGTGTTGATGATGCAGAGCCACTAATAGAAGGTATGAAGGAGATCACTCTGAAAGACTCAGCAACTCCAGAAGACAAGGATCAAGAAGATAAACAAGATGAGAGAAGTGAAAAAATTCAAGAACAACCTCAAGATACAAATGACCTACCCAAGAATGGAGGTATGTTCACAACCACCCTAAGGAGTTAATTATTGGTGACCCTATGCCTGGGGTAAAAACCCGTTCTTCACTAAGAGATGCAGTTAATCATTGTGCTTTTGTATCTCATCTTGAACCTAAAACTTTTGAAGAAGCTGAAAATGATCATAATTGGATTAATGCTATGCAAGAGGAACTTAATCAATTTGAAAGAAATAATGTTTGGACCTTAGTATCAAGACCTAAAGATTATTCAATAATTGGCACAAAATGGGTCTTTAGAAACAAATTAGATGAGCATGGAAATGTAATTAGAAATAAAGCAAGACTGGTTGCTAAGGGATATAATCAAGAAGAAGGAATTGATTTTGATGAAACCTTTGCACCTGTTGCTAGATTAGAAGCTATTAGACTTCTACTTGCATATGCTTGCTTTATGAAATTCAAATTATTTTAAATGGATGTTAAAAGTATATTTTTAAATAGATATATCTCTGAAAAAGTATATGTAGAACAACCACCTGGATTTGAAAATCATGCTTTTCCTAATCATGTCTTTAGATTAAATAAAGCCTTATATGGATTAAAACAAGCACCTAGAGCATGGTATGAAAGGCTAAGCAAATTTCTACTAAATAATGTTTTACAAGAGGTAATGTAGATACAACCTTGTTTATTAAAAGAAATCAAAATGATATGCTAGTTATACAAATTTATGTTGATGACATAATTTTTGGGTCTACTAATGAATCCCTTTGTCAAGACTTTGCTAAGCTTATGCAGGGGGAGTTCGAGATGAGCATGATGGGAGAACTCACCTTCTTCCTCGGACTCTAAATCAAACAATCAAAAGAGGGAATCTCCATCACCCAAAGCAAGTACACCAAGGAACTACTCAAAAGATTTGGAATGAAGAACTGCAAACCAATTGGCACACCAATGAGTCCCTCATGCAAGCTTGACAAGGATGATGAAGGTAAAAGCGTAGACTTAAAATACTATAGAGGTATGATTGGCTCATTATTATATTTAACTGCAAGTAGGCCTGATATCATGTTTAGTGTTTGCTTATGTGCTAGATATCAATCTAATCCTAAAGAATCTCATTTGAATGCTGTTAAAAGAATCCTTAGATACTTAAATGGTACACAAACTATAGAGTTATGATACTCTAAGGACTCACAAATTAATTTATTAGGATATTCAGATGCTGATTTTGCTGGATGTAAATTAGATAGAAAAAGCACAAGTGGAACTTGCCAATTTCTTGGAGTTAACCTAATCTCATGGTTTAGCAAGAAACAAAATTCGGTGGCACTGTCTACGGCTGAGGCCGAATACATTGAGCCGGAAGTTGTTGTGCTCAAATCTTGTGGATTAAGCAATAACTCGAAGATTTTGGAATTAAACTTAATGAAACACCAATAAGATGTGACAACACAAGTGCCATAAATCTATCTAAAAATCCAATTCAACACTCAAGATCTAAACATATTGAAATAAGACATCATTTTATAAGAGAACATGTTCAAAACAAAAACATAATTCTTGAATATGTTTGCACTGAAAATCAATTAGCTGATATCTTTACAAAGGCCCTTAGTGAGGATAGATTCTGTGAAATTAGGAGAAATCTAGGAATTCTAGATCCATTTGCCTAAAATTTCTCAATTTCTAAAGAATTGATTAGAGCTCAATTTTCAACATCTATCCTGGTCCCAAAAGCTCAAATTTATCATTCTAAAAACTTATCATTGAGCAAAATTCCTTCACGCAAAATTTCAATTTTTTTGGAATTTATTCACATTTTTCCTGATTTTCTGAACTTCATGAGTCGACCCTCATGAGTCGACTCAATGGCAAACTTGTAAATCCCACCAACTTTCAACGGGTTCATTGTTTTTATACTGAAACCCTGTTCGTGAGATGACTCATCTTCTCATTGTCCTCCTTCCAAAAGCCGTCTTCTCCAACTTTTTTTTCCAAGGATCCAACTTGAAGCAATTCTCCCTCCTCTCCATCAAAAATCGCCTCCTTGAAAAGGAATTTTTTGTGCTTTCTCGCATTGCTTGGCGCGGTTGGAACGTGCCCTAGCACTTCACCGATCTTCCAAAATCCGCTTCTTTTCTCCACCAAAATCCTTCTTTACTCTCTTGTGATCCCTCCTCCACTCAATTCAAGTCTCCTTGCCTGCTACTATAGTGGATATGGCTCCAAAGATGAAACTTCCCCAAAGAAGAAAGTCAATCCGTGAGCCTGAAGAAATTGTCAGAAAGAAAAGGCATGCTCAGTCTTCAACTGCTCCCACTCCAGTTTCAGTATCTGCTCAAGGTCCCTCTCAATCCTCCATAAGCCCCAGTGTAAATCCTCTTTCTGATAGAAAAGTAGAAACCGGAAAAAATATAGATTTTCGGTTCTTTGAGAAAGAAGGTTTTACTTTTGCAAGTAAAATTAAAAATCAAGGATGGAAACTCTACTGCTCCCTTAAGGAAGTCACCTATGTTGACCTTGTTAGAGAATTCTACCAAAACCTACTTTATGGAAGTGGGTCAGTGACTTCAACTGTAAAGGGAATTGATATCTGTCTGGATTCTAGGATATTGGAAGAAATACTTCAGTTGCCTAGTGAAGGATATTCATATATGGAACTCCCAATTAAAGAAGAGGGGATCAGAATTATTTTAGGAGAAACTTATTCAAGAAATTTAAACAAATTGGAAGCAAAGATTTTGTCCATTGAGATGAGGGTCCTGCATCAGATAGTAACAAAGCTCTTCTTTCCTAGGAGTGGTAGACATGACTTACTTTCCAGCAGAGATGTATGTGTCATATTTCATGTCATCACTCAGACCCCCCTGAACCTCCCTGCACTTATGATAGAGGCCATGAGAGAAACTTTGAATAGATCCAAGGCACACTTGCCTTATGGTATGGCCCTTACTAGAGTATTTAGAAGGTTTGAAGTTAGCTGTGAGGGGGAGGCACCTACCAATATATCTCATGTGGACACTTTCAACCAACACAGCCTGCACAGAATGGGAATTACAAAGACTGATGGTGGTTGGATTAAGGGCTCTGAAGAAAGAACTGAGGATAGAGCTGAAACAAGAGCTGAAGACAGAACTGAAGGCAGAGTAGAAGAAGAAGGTCCATCTTCTCCTGTACATGATTTCAGGGCAACATCACCAGATACACAGTTCATTCCTGATACAGAGGCTGGCCCTTCAGAGTTTACTAGGATGCCCACACCAGTGTATCAGCCAAAGAGTAGAGCACCTCATTCAGAGTTCAGACTGGCTGATGATCAGATCGAGCATATAGCACAGCGTGTGGCTTCTTTGCTGTCTAGTCAGTGGGGTAGTACTTCTTTTGCACCTGGAGCCACTTCTTCTGATCAGACCATTACTCCCCACATCTTCACTGTGTTTCAGATGATATCAGATCAGTCCATCCGAATCCAGCAGCTTGAGGACACAGTCTGGAGACTGACTGGCAGAGTTCTTGACTTGCAGGGGCAAGTCCTTGCTTTGGCCCATCCCAAGTCACAGGAGTCAATCATTGAGGTCACAGACCTCACTGCAGAGGCTGGTAGGCTCAGAGGAGCACTAGAAGGTGGATATGAATTGCTGAAGAAAGAAATCCGAGGATCGAGTGAGCATGCTACCACTCAGTTCACTGCTCTACTTCAATCTGTTTCAAGAGCACTGAACGTACTTGATTCCATCAGACTCACCCTTTCCGTTCAGTCCTTAGCATCTCAGCGTTCTCAGCCACCCAGTTCATCTCGCTCTCCTGCTCGTGGCAGAGGCAGACGGGGTAGAGGACGCACTTCTGATCCATCATCTCCTCACCCTATATCTGATGACTCTGATCATTGACTTATCTTGATCTTTACTAGATCCTAGGTGTTAGTGTCTTGTTCTAGGATCTATACCTTGGGGCCATGTATTAACAATTAGCTGGTTGAATTTTATTTTTAAACTATGTATTGAAATAATTATGTTTTTAATGGAATCATTTTTCACTTATATTTCTACCTTTTGTAATATTTTGGTTATATATATTCTTCTTGTAGAAAAATTGTCTTCTCTTTTGACAATTCTCTTTGTTTGCTGTTGATAATTGCTATATTAAGGGGGAGCAAACTTCTATGATAAACTCTAAAAGGGGAGAAATTAACGAATATTTAAAAAAAAAAAATACAGGAAGAGTTAACCATATTTGATGATGTCAAAAAGGGGGAGAAATTAAACAAAACAAAATTGGAGATATTAAACAAAAATTGGAGATATTAAACAAAAATTGGAGAAATTAAACAAAAATTTGAGAAATTAAATATTTGAAGAAATTAAATAAAAATTTGAGAAATTAAATAAAATTTGAGAAATTAAACAAAAATGGTATTTTGAGAAATTAAGCAAAAATTTGAGAAAATTGATATCAGACAGAAATTAAACAAAAAGCAAAATCATAAGTACAATGCAAATAAGTAATTTTTTATATGCTCTGATATATTTCAAAATTCAAACTTGCTCTGATATATCTTTTGAAATTTACCTTGATACATCTTAAGAAATTTGATTTACTCTGATACACCCTAAAATTTCTTTTAACTTGCTCTGATACATGATAAAATTTAATCTGATACAGTGTGAAAGTTTCTCTGATATTTGCTCTGATACAGTGTGAAAGTTTTTCTGATATTTGCTCTGATACAGTGTGAAATTTTCTCTGATATATTATAACATTTACTCTGATACATTGTAAAATCTTTTCGGATAACATTGTAAAAATTATTGTTCTTGCTCTGATACATTGCAAAATTTATTTCTTTTCTCTTGCTCTGATATATCGTAAGCTCAAAATGAGTTAATACACTTAAGCTCAAAATCAACTCTTAAACATACTTTGGCACACATAATTTTTTTAAGCACATAAGTATTTTTTTTTTGCTCTGATGATAAATCTAAAATCAAATGAAAATAGAATTTTTAAAATATAGCTCAATCTGATAACAAAAATAAGTTTTCTGCTCTAACACCAAAATCACATAATCAAATGAGCATATCTTCAAATCCTTAAGCAAATGGACAAATTATTTTTGTATATGACCATTTATATTACATGCCAAAAGAATCATACTCTTTTCAAGCATATACACCTATAATGGATTCTTTTGAAATTAATGCATTCACATAAATATTTTTGTTCAAGTATTTTGTCATCATCAAAAAGGGGGAGATTGTTGCTCCTAGATTGATTTTGATGATTACAAAGCAGATTGAAGGGATACAAATATTTTAAATTAAAAAAGGCTTTATGCTCTTCAAGGGCAAAATCATAATTTTGCTAAAATCCTGATTTGATAGTATCATTTGGTAGAATAAAAGATTTGTGATCCAATGGTAAAAATTTCATTGATTTTGGACTTGTATTTTGAAAGTTATGCATGTTTGAAAATCATGAGTCAACCCGTGAGTCAACTCATGGCACAATGAGCTGATTGGCACACCCTGTGAGTCGACCCTCATGAGTCGACCCCCAGGCATGAGTCGACCCCCATGAGTCGACCCCTGCAGTTTTAGGCCAAAAGTTGCAGAAACTCATTTTCTGGCTGTTGCAACAGAAGTCGACTCATGAGTCGACTCCTGATGCATGAGTCATGAGTCGACCCCTGCGATGGAAAATATCTTCAACGGATAGTTTTTTGCCCGTTTTAATTGCCTTTTATGCTTCCTAAAATTGCTCTAACGGCTCTTTATCTGCCTAAATTGTTTTCTCTTGCTTCTAATGCTGTAAAATGCTTAAAATGGTGAAAGAAATTGCAGATTAAATAGAGATCAAACGTGAGATCAAATAGAAGAGTGAGGATCCGAAATCTGTACGAAAAAGCCTGAGATCAACGAAATATCCAAAAAGAAAAAGAGAGAGGATCACAATATACAAGAGAGATTGTGAAAGAGAAAAATAAGAGCATTCAAAGAGAGGATCTTTCAAGCCTATTGTTCAACCTTGATCTAGAGATCTTCCAAAGTTTTCAAGAGATCTTCAATCAACAATCAACCTCTTCTCAAGCATTCGTTCAAGCGTTCATCCACTTTGAGAAAATCCGAAAAGGGGTTCTTCATTTGAGTAAAGTTTTTATTGTTATATTCGCTCATTTAAGGAGCTGTTATTGTATTAATTTGTGCTTTAAATTCTCTTACTCTTGTAAGTAATTATTCTTGTTTTTGGAGGATTTCCAAAATAAGGAAAGGTTGATCCGAACCTAAAATCGGAGTGTTTTGGGTTTACTTGTACCCGAGAAATAAGTGATCTAGCTTGGGATAGCTAGTGTCGGAGTTTTCGATATTTTGTATTCAGGTTGAATACAAGTATAGTGGATTGAAATTCCCAAGTAGGAGCTTGGGGAGTGGATGTAGGTGCAGGGTTGGCACCGAACCACTATAAATCTTTGTGTTTGTGGTGTGCTTTATCGCTTCATTTTATTTCTTTATTATATCCTTGCATTCCTGTTTTAGGTATTTAATATTGAATTAAAATCTTTGTCTTGTTCATCATAAGTAATTAATCAATTCTTAAAATTTTTAGAAACCCAATTCACCCCCCCTCTTGGGTTGCATAGCTGGGCAACAACCTCTCCCCGCCAGACACTCCAGTCGGACTTCAGCCGATAGGCCTGGGCCCACTGGTAGGCCGCAGCAACAGCCACGACCCTGCTCCACCTCCTGCAACAGATTCCGCGTGGCTCCATCACTCCCTGGCAGGCCGCAGCGACGGCCACGACACTGCTCCACCTCCTGCGATGGATTCCGCGTGGCTCCATCACTCCCTGGTAGATCACCATAATGACCACGATTCTGCTCCACTCCCTGCGATGGATACCATGTGATTCCTCCCACCTCCTGGCGAGTCGCGACAACGGATGCCGTTCCACTACCCGCAACAGACTCCACGTGGCACATCCCGGCGATGGCCACGATCCCACTCCACTACTCTTCGCAACAAACTCTGCTTGACTCTGGGCAGCCCACTGCCAGACGGTTACAGATATCGCTATCAGTCTGCTGCCCCCTTTCGCCTATAAAAGGGGACCCCAGATACTTATTCTCTAAGCTCTCTTTTTACCTAGAAACTCTGCTAAAATTTTCATTCGAGCACTCCATTCTTGTTGAGGTCGAGAACTAACTTGAGCGTCGGAGGATCTTGCTGGAGCAACCCCACCTCCGGTTTAGACTTCTTTGACAGGTCCCGACGGCGATCGCGACCCCCACAACTCCAGCTTCTCCGGCGCAAGCGAATTTTTGCACCAACAATTGGTATAGGTAACATTGGTATCACTCCCTCCAAGTATATTGAAAATATTTTATTAGTAGATGGTTTAAAGCATAACTTATTAAGCATTAGTCAATTTCGTGATAAAGGATATAAAGTCATTTTTGAATCTTCAGTTTGCATGGTAACTAGTCCTATTAATGAAGGCATTAAATTTATTGGGTATAGACATGGTAATATTTATATGATAGATTTGAATGATCTTTCCAAAATAAACATGCAATGCCTAATAGCCTTGAATGCCAAGATTAATGAGACTAGTTGGCTTTGGCATCGTAAGCTTGCACATATTAGCATGCATTCACTCTCAAAACTTATTAAAAAAAAATTGGTTATCGGCTTACCCAAATTGAATTTTGAAAAGGATAGAATTTGTGATGCATGCCAAATGGGTAAACAAACACGAGTCTCTTTCGAATCTAAAAATATTGTTTCAACTTCTAGGCCATTAGAACTATTGCACATGGATTTATTTGGACCCACTAGAACTACTAGTCTAGGTGAAAAATGATATGATTTTGTAATTATTGATATTTCTCTCATTTTACATGGATCTTCTTTTTGGCACATAAGGATGAAACCTTTCATGTTTTCTCAAAATTTTATCAAAAAGTCACAAATGAAAAAAGTTTTTTAATTAAAATATTCGAAGTGATCATGGAACCAAATTTGAAAATCAAAATTTTGAAAAGTTTTATGATAAAAAAGGTATTGACCACAACTTTTCAGCACCTAGGACACCCCAACAAAATGGGGTAGTAGAAAGAAAAAATAGAACTTTTGAAGAAATGACCCATACCATGCTATGTGAAAGCAACATTCCAAGATATTTTTGAGCGAAAACAATTAACACGGTATGTTACATATTAAATCGTACTTTAGTTAGACCAATTTTAAAGAAAACTCCTTATAAGCTTTGGAAAGAAAGATAACCAAACATTGCATATTTTCATATTTTTAGTTGTCGATGTTTTATTTTGAACAATGGTAAAGAAAGATTAGAAAAATTTGATGCTAAATCCGATGAAGCGATTTTTCTTGGTTACTTCTCTTCTAGCAAAGCTTTTAGAGTTTTCAATAAAAGAACTTAAATAGTAGAGGAGTCAATACATGTTGTTTTTGATGAAACTAACGATCTTCCTTCAAGGAAGAATGAAGGTATTGATGATGCAGATCCCTTATAGAAAGGATGAAGGAGATCACTCTAAAAGACTCAACCATTCAAGATAATGAAGAACATGAAGATAAACAGGATGAGAAAGATGAAGAACAACAAGAACAACCTCAAGGTACAAATGATCTACCTAAAGAATGGAGGTATGATCATAATCACCTCAAGAAACTAATCATTGATGATCCTACACATGGTGTAAAAACTCGTTCTTCACTTAGAGATGCATTCAATCATTTTGCTTTTATTTCTCATCTTGAACCTAAAACCATAGATGAAGCTGAAAAAGATTATAATTGGATAAATGCAATGCAAGAAGAACTTAATCAATTTGAAAGAAATAATGTATGGATTTTAGTTTCAAGATCTAAAAATTATTCAATAATTGACACAAAATGAGTATATAGGAATAAATTGGATGAACATGAAAATATGATAAGAAATGAAGTAAGATTAGTTGCAAAAGGTTATAATCAAGAAGAAGAAATTGATTTTGATGAGACCTTTGCACCTATTGCTAGATTAGAAGCAATTAGACTTCTACTTGTATATATTTGCTTTATGAATTTTAAGTTATTCCAAATGGATGTCAAAAGTGCTTTTCTAAATGGATATATTGCTAAAGAAGTTTATGTAGAACAACCTCCAGGTTTTAAAAATTATGCTTTTCCTAATCATATTTTTAAATTAAACAAAGTATTATATAGTTTGAAACAATCACTTAGGGCTTGGTATGAAAGGCTAAGCAAATTTCTGCTTAATAATGATTTTTCAAAAGAAAATGTAGACACAACCCTTTTCATTAAAAGAAATCAAAATGATATATTAGTTATACAAATATATATTGATGACATTATTTTTGGATCTACTAATGAAACTCTTTGTCAAGATTTTGCTAAGCTCATGCAGGGAGAGTTCGAGATGAGCATGATGGGAGAACTTACATTCTTCCTTGGACTCCAAATCAAATAAACAAAAAAGAATCTCCATCACCCAAAGTAAGTACACAAGAGAACTACTCAAAAGATTTAGAATGGAGAACTCCAAAGCAATTGGTATACCCATGAGCCCATCATATAAGCTTGACAAGGATGAAGGAGGTAAAAATATAGACTTAAAATTTTATAGAGGCATGATTGGTTCTCTATTGTATTTAACTGCTAGTAGATCAGATATTATGTTTAGTATTTATCTTTGTGCTCGCTTTCAATAAAATTCGAAAGAATCTCACTTAAATATAGTTAAAAGAATCTTTAGATACTTAAATGGTACACAAACTCTAGGACTATGGTATTTTAAGGACTCATTAATTGACTTGATAGGATATTCAGATGCCGATTTTGCTAGATATAGACTAGATAGAAAAAGTACTAGTGAACTTATCAATTTTTTGGAGTTAACTTAATCTCTTGGTTTAGTAAGAAGCAAAACTCGATAGCACTGTCTATGGCCTAGGCCGAATATATTACAGCGGAAGTTGTTGTGCTCAAATCTTGTGGATTAAGCAACAACTTGAAGACTTTGGCATTAAACTCAATGAAACTCCCATAAGATGTGATAACACTAGTGCTATAAATCTAACTAAAAATTCAATTCAGCATTCTAGATCAAAATATATTAAAATTAGGTATCATTTCATAAGAGAACATGTCCAAAATAAAGATATAATTCTTGATTATGTTTGTACTAAAAAATAATTGGCTGACATCTTTATCAAGGTCTTAAGTGAAGATAGATTTTTATGAAATTAGGAGAGAACTAAGAATTCTTGATCCATCAGCTTAAGTATCTCTCTGTTTTCAAATTCTTAATGCCAAAAATTTAATGAACCAAATCTATTGAGCTCAATTCTCATTTTTCTTAAGAGCTTAAAAGCTCAAAACTATCATTCACATGATCAGTACTTGGGTAAACATCCTTCTCTCAGAGTTTTAAATTTTTTCGAAATTTTTCCATCATTCTTTTGAATTTTTCTGTGCCATGAGTCGACCCCCAGGGTCGACCCTAGGGTAAACTTATAATTTTGTCAAAATCCTTTGGGTGCTCTCTTTTTATTGAGAATTTTTCTTTGAGTCGACTCAGTCCTTCGTCTTCTTCCTCCCATCGAACCAAAAGGTCTCCATCTCTTCTCCCTCAAATCAAATATTTCTTTCAAATCTCTCCTCCCCCTGTTTTTCACACTTTAAATTGCTCGTTTAGGAACCAAGTTCCTCTTCTCTTCCTTCTTCATTTGGGGTGGTTTGAGCTTGCCCTAGACTCACCTATCTTCTCAAATTGGCACATCACCTCTCCAAAATCTTTGCCTTTCCACTAGAATCTTTTCATCTCTCCCTCACATTTAGTCTCCTAAGCTCCTTTCAAGTCCTTCCTATGCAAATGACTCTCAAAATGAAGCTACTGTAGAGAAGAAAATCTGTTCGCAGGTTGGAAGAGAGTGTGCGTAGAAAGAGATTAGCAGTTGAGTCCTCTCTTGTTTCAATCCATGCTCCAGGTCCTGCTTCAGCTTCCACTCAGTCCCCAATCAGCCCAAGCAAGGTACCTCTCTCTGACCGAAAAGTGGAACCCAGAAAAAATATTGATTTTAAGTTCTTTGAAAAAGAAGGATTCACTATTGGATCAAAGATTAAGTACCAAGGATAAAAATTTTACTGTTCTTTAAAGAAAAATACTTATATCGATCTAGTCAGAGAATTTTACTTAAATTTGAGCTATAGCAATAGAACAGTGAAATCTATAGTAAAAGGTATTGATGTTGTTGCTCCTAGATTGATTTTGATGATCACAAAGCAGATTGAAGGGATACAAATAATTTTAAAATGAAAAAGTCCTTATGCTCTTCAAGGGTAAAATCATAATTTCACTAAAATCCTGATTTGATAGTACCATTTAGTAGAACAAATGATTTGAAATCTATTGATGAAAATTTCATTGTGTTTGGACTTATATTTTTGAAGTTATGAAGGTTTGAAGTGCATGAGTCGACTCATGAGTCAACTCATGGTACTGTGAGCTGATTGGCACGCAAAAATTCTCCTTGGCACGCTAGTTTTCTGGCTTGGCACGACCTGTGAGTCGACTCATGAGTCGACCCACAAGGCATGAGTCGACTCATGAGTCGACCCCTGCTAATTTGAGCCAAGAATTTTCAGAAACGCATTCTCTGGTTTTTGCAACAGAGGTCGACTCATGAGTCGATCCCTGAAGCATGAGTCGACTCATGAGTCGACCCCTGCGACGGGAAATGTCAGCAACGGCTATTTTTTTGCCCGTTTTAATTGCCATTTATGCTTCCTAAAAATCCTCTAACGGCTCTTTATCTGCCTAAATTGTTTTCTCTTGCTTCTAATGCTACAAAATGCTTAATTTGATGAAAGAAATTACAGATTAAATAGCGGATCAAACGTGAAATCAAATGTGAAGATAAAAAGAAGAGAAAGAGAGAAGAACAGAAGAGAGGATCCAAAATCTGCACGAAAAAGCCTGAGATCAACGAAAAATCCAAAGAGAAAAAGAGAGAGGATCCATAATATACCAGAGAGATTGTGAAAGAGAAAAGCAAGATCTTTCAAGGAGAGAATTCTTCACGCCTATTGTTTCAACCTTGATCTAGAGATTGTTCAAAGCTTTCAAGAGATCTTCAATCAACAATCAACCTCTTCTCAAGCATTCAAGCGTTCATCCACTTTGAGAAAATCTGAAAAAGGGGTTCTTCATTTGAGTAAAGCTTTTATTGTTATATTTGCTCATTTAAGGAGCTGTTATTGTATTAATCTGTGCTCAAAATTTTCTAACTCTTTGTGAGTTTTTGTTCTTGTTTTTGGAGGATTTCCAAAACAAGGAAAGGTTGATCCGAACCTGAAATCGGAGTGTTTTGGGTTTACTTGTACCCGGAAAACAAGTGATCTAGCTTGGGATAGCTAGTGTCGGAGCTTCCGACGTCTTATGTTCTAGCTTGGGATAGCTAGTGTCGGAGTTTCCGACGTTTTGTATTCGGGTTGAATACAAAGGATAGTGGATTAAAATTCCCAAGTGGGATCTTGGGGAGTGGATGTAGGTGCAAGGTTAGCACCGAACCACTATAAATCCTTGTGTTTGTGGTGTGCTTTATCGCTTTATCTTATTTCTTTATTATATCCTTGCAATACTGCTTTAGGTAATTAATATTGATTTAAAGCCATTGTTTTGTTCTTCATAAGTTATCTGTTGGGCTTAAAATTTTTAGAAACCCAATTCACCCCCCCTCTTGGGTTGCATAGTTGGGCAACAAGTGGTATCAGAGCCGGTGCTCTAGCCCTTCTTTGATATAACAATCAAAGAGCCAAAGATCTATGGCAACCCATGTTGGAACTTCTCTAGTCGAGGGGCAATCAACAAACCGACCTTCACTTTTCAATGGGTCTAATTACACCTATTGGAAAGCTCGGATGAAGATTTTCATACAAGCACTCGACTATGATATGTGGAGTATCATAGTGAATGGTCCTCACACACCCACCAAGATTATAGATGGTGAGGAGTCAACCAAACCCGAGAAAGAATGGGATGAGGTTGACAAGAAATTGGCACAATTAAATGCCAAAGCCATGAATGTTCTTTATTGTGCACTAGATGCTAGTGAATTTAATCGTATTTCTACTTGTGCATCTGCTAAAGAAATATGGAATAGGTTAGAAGTCACCCATGAGGGAACAAATCAAGTAAAAGAGTCTAAAATAAACATGCTTATACATAAATATGAATTGTTCAAATAGAGCATGATGAGTCCATAACTGCTATGTTTACTCGTTTTACTGATATAATCAATGGTTTAAAGAGTCTTGGCAAATCTTATACTAACAGTGAACTTGTAAGGAAGATTCTCAGGTCACTGCCAAGAACTTGGGAAGCCAAGGTGACTGCCATCCAAGAAGCAAAGGACTTGAACACTCTACCTCTAGAAGAGCTTCTTGGATCCTTGATGACTCATGAACTTAGCATGATGCAACATCAAGTGGATGAAGTCAAAAAGAAAAGAACCATTGCCCTCAAATCCACAACTTCACCTGATTATGAAACGGATGACTCTGAAGATGAAGATCAGGATGAGGAGATGGCTCTCATCACCCGGAAATTTAAGAAGTTTCTAAGAAAAAGGAAACAGGGGATGAGAAAGAAATTCACAAAAGGGGATCAAAGCAAAGAAAAGGAGAAAGATCAAACCCCTATATGCTACGAGTGCAAGAAGCCAGGACATTTCAGATCCGAATGTCCACAATTGAAGAAAGGTCCAAAGAAGTTCAAAAAGAAGGCAATGATGGCGACCTGGAGTGCGAGTGATGACTCAAGCTCCGACGAGGAAACCTCAACAGAACAAGCAAATCTGTGCCTGATGGCACATGAAAATGAGGTAACTTCTGAATCCACTAGTGAATTTACTTTTGAAGAATTGCATGAAGCATTCTATGATTCAATTGATGAATTAAGGAAACTAGGGAAGAAAAACAAAGAGCTGAAATTAGAAAATCAGTCCTTAGTGAAACAAGCTGAAAATCTTTCAATTGAAAAATTCACCTTGATTCAAGAAAATCAAAACTTAAAGGATGAAATGAACAAGCTAAAATCTATAGTAGATAAGTTCACCTTAAGTTCAAACAAGCTAAATATGATCCTTGATAATCAGAAAGCTATATATGATAAGGCTGGACTTGGTTATAAACCCCTGAAGAAACAAAAATTTCTGAAGGATATTTATGCAAATTATTCAAGCAAAAAGTCTACAAATATTACTTGTTTTAAATATGGAAGATTAGGACATAAATCATACACATGTCTTATTAACAAATATGCAAACACAAAGAAAATATGGGTTCCAAAAGGAACCATTCTGACTAACCTGAAAGGATCCAAGAAAGCTTGGGTACCTAAGACAGAAACTTGATCTGTGCTTGCAGGTGTGTCTAGCATCCCAAGAAGGAAACAGGAAATGGTATCTTGACAGCGGATGCTCGAGACACATGACTGGTGATGAATCACAATTCATCATGCTTGATGCTAAGGATGGAGGGATGGTCACCTTTGGAGATAATGGCAAAGGAAAGATCATCGGGATAGGTAACATTGGTATCACTCCCTCCAAATACATTGAGAATGTTTTACTAGTTAAAGGTTTAAAGCATAACTTACTTAGCATTAGTCAATTCTGTGATAAAGGGTATAAAGTAAGTTTTGAATCATCTGTTTGCATTGTGACAAGTCCTATTAACGATGGCATTAAATTTATAGGACATAGGCATGGCAATGTTTATATGGTAGACTTGAATGATTTAACTAAATTAGACATGCAATGCCTAGTTTCCTTAAGTGCTAAAATAAATGAGACTAGTTGGCTGTGGCATCGTAGACTTGCGCATATTAGCATGCATTCTCTTTCAAAATTAATTAAAAAGGATTTAGTTCTCGATTTGCCAAAACTGAATTTTGAAAAGGATAGAATTTGTGATGCATGCCAATTAGGCAAACAAACTAGAGTTTCTTTTAAATCCAAAAATACTATTTCAACTTCTAGACCTTTAGAGCTCTTACATATGAATTTATTTGGACCAACTAGAACCACTAGTCTAGGAGGAAAACGATATGGATTTGTAATAATTGATGATTACTCTCGTTTTACTTGGATTTTCTTTTTAGCTCACAAAAATGAAACTTTTCAAATTTTCACTAAATTTTATCGAAAAGTCACTAATGAAAAAGGGTTGTCAATTCAAAATATTAGAAGTGATCATGGAACAGAATTTGAAAATCATGACTTTGAAAATTTTTGTGATGAAAATGGAATTGGCCATAACTTCTCTGCTCCTAGGACACCTCAACAAAATGGGGTAGTTGAAAGAAAAAATAGAACCTTAGAAGAAATGGCCCGTACCATGCTTTGTGAAAGCAACCTTCCAAGATATTTTTGGGCGGAAGCTATTAACACAGCATGTTATATTTTAAATTGTGCTTTAATTAGACAATTTTTAAAGAAAACCCCCTATGAACTTTGGAAAGGAAGAAAACCAAATATTACATATTTTCATATTTTTGGTTGCCGATGTTTTGTATTAAATAATGGCAAAGAAAAACTTGGTAAATTTGATGCAAAATCAGATGAAGCAATCCTTCTAGGTTACTCCTCCACTAGTAAAGCATTTAGAGTGTTCAACAAAAGAACTTTAGTAGTTGAGGAGTCCATACATGTTGTCTTTGATGAATCTAACGATCTTCCTTCAAGAAAGAATGAGGGTGTTGATGATGCAGATCCACTAATAGAAGGTATGAAGGAGATCACTCTGAAAGACTCAGCAACTCCAGAAGACAAGATCAAGAAGACGAACAAAATGAAAGAGGTGAAGAAATTCAAGAACAACCTCAAGGTACAAATGAATTACCCAAGGAATGGAGGTATGTTCACAGCCACCCTAAGGAGTTAATTATCGGTGATCCTATGCATGGGGTAAAAACATGTTCTTCACTTAGAGATGTACTTAATCATTGTGTTTTTGTATCTCAACTTGAACCTAAAACTTTTGAAGAGGCTGAAAATGATCATAACTGGATTAATGCTATGCAAGAGGAACTTAATCAATTTGAAAGAAATAATGTTTGGACCTTAGTGAAAAGACCTAAAGATTATTCAATAATTGGTATAAAATGGGTCTTTAGAAACAAATTAGATGAGCATGGAAATATAATTAGAAATAAAGCAAGACTGGTTGCTAAGGGATATAATCAAGAAGAAGGAATTGATTTTGATGAAACCTTTGCACCTGTTGCTAGATTAGAAGCCATTAGACTTCTACTTGCTTATACTTGCTTTATGAAATTCAAACTATTTCAAATGGATGTTAAAAGTGCATTTTTAAATGGATATATTTCTGAAGAAGTATATGTAGAACAACCTCCTGGATTTGAAAATCATGCTTTTCCCAATCATGTCTTTAGATTAAATAAAGCTTTATATGGTCTAAAACAAGCACCTAGAGCATGGTATGAAAGGCTAAGCAAATTTTTACTAAATAATGGTTTCTCAAGAGGCAATGTAGATACAACCCTATTTATTAAAAGAAACCAAAATGATATGCTAATTATACAAATTTACGTTGATGACATAATTTTTGGGTCTACTAATGAATCCCTTTGTCAAGACTTTGCTAAGCTTATGCAGGGAGAGTTTGAGATGAGCATGATGGGAGAACTCACCTTCTTCCTCGGACTCCAAATTAAACAATCAAAAGAGAGAATCTCCATCACCCAAAGCAAGTACACCAAGGAACTACTCAAAAGATTTGGAATGGAGAACTGCAAACCTATTGGCACACCAATGAGTCCCTCAAGTAAGCTTGACAAGGATGATGAAGGTAAAAGCGTAGACTTAAAATACTACAGAGGTATGATTGGCTCATTATTATATCTAACTGCAAGTAGGCCTGATATCATGTTTAGTGTTTGCTTATGTGCAAGATATCAATCTAATCCTAAGGAATCTCATTTGAATGCTGTTAAAAGAATCCTTAGATACTTAAATGGTACACAAACTATAGGGTTATGGTACTCTAAGGACTCACAAATCAATTTGTTAGGATATTCTGATGCTGATTTTGCTGGATGTAAATTAGATAGAAAAAGCACAAGTGGAACTTGCCAATTTCTTGGAGTTAACCTAATCTCATGGTTTAGCAAGAAACAAAATTCGGTGGCACTGTCTACGGCTGAGGCCGAATACATTGCAGCCGGAAGTTGTTGTGCTCAAATCTTGTGGATTAAGCAACAACTCGAAGATTTTGGAATCAAACTTAATGAAACTCCAATAAAATGTGACAATACAAGTGCCATAAATCTATCTAAAAATCCAATACAACACTCAAGATCTAAACATATTGAAATAAGACATCATTTCATAAGAGAGCATGTTCAAAACAAAAATATAATTCTTGAATATATTAGCACTGAAAATCAATTAGCTGATATCTTTACAAAGGCCCTTAGTGAGGATAGATTCTGTGAAATTAGGAGAAATCTAGGAATTCTAGATCCATTTGCCTAAACTTCTCTTAATTATTATCAAATATTCTTAGAGCTCAATTTCCAACAACTATCCTGGTTCCAAAAGCTTAATTTTATCACTCTAAAAACTTATCATTGAGCAAAATTCCTTCTCCCAAAATTTCAAATTTTTCTGGAATTTATTTGTATTTTTTCTGAATTTCTGAACTTCATGAGTCGACCCCCATGAGTCGACTCAATGGCAAACTTGTAAATCCCACCAACTTCCATCGGGTTCATTATTTTTAAAACGGGAAACCCTGTTTATGAGACGACTCATCTTCTCATCGTTCTTCTTCCGAAAGCCGTCCTCTCCAAACTTTTGTTTTGCTCCAAATCCAAGGATCAATTTCGAGGCAATTCTCCCTCCTCCTCTCCACAAAAAATCGCCTCCTTGAAAAAGATTTTTCTATGCTTTCTCGCAGTGATAGGCGCGGGTGGAACGTGCCCTAAAACTTCACCGTTCATTCAAAATCCACTTTTTTTCTCCATCAAAATTCTTCTTTACTCTTTTGTGATCCCTCCTCCACTGAATTCAAGTCTTCTAGTCTGTCACTTTATTGGATATGGCTCCAAAGATGAAACTTCCCCAAAGAAGGAAATCAATCCGAGAGCTGAGGAAATTGTCCGAAAGAAAAGGCATGCTCAGTCTTCCACTGTTCCCAATCCAGTTTCAGTACCTGCTCAAGGTCCCTCTCAATTTTCCATAAGCCCCAGTGTAAATCTTCTTTCTGATAGAAAAGTAGAAACCGGGAAAAATATAGATTTTCGGTTCTTTGAGAAAGAAGGCTTTACTTTTGCTACCAAAATCAAAAATCAAGGATGGAAACTTTATTGCTCTCTTAAGGAAGTCACCTATGTTGATCTAGTCAGAGAGTTCTACCAGAACCTACATTATGGAAGCGGGTCTGTGACTTCAACTGTAAAGGGGATTGACATCTGTTTGGATTCTAGGATATTGGGAGAGATACTTCAGTTGCCTAGGGAAGGATACTCATATATGGAACTCCCAATTAAAGAAGAAGGGATCAGAATTATCTTAGGAGAAGATTTTTCAGGAAGTTTAAACAGATTGGAAGCAAAGCTATTATCCATTGAGATGAGGGTCCTGCATCAAATTGTGACAAAACTATTCTTTCCTAGGAGTGGTAGACATGACTTACTATCTGGCAGAGATGTATGTGTCATGTTTCATATCATCACTCAGACCCCCCTAAACCTCCCTGCACTTATGATAGAGGCCATGAGAGAAACTTTGAACAGATCCAAGGCACACTTGCCTTATGGTATGGCCCTTACTAGAGTATTTAGGAGGTTTGGAGTTAGCTGTGAGGGGGAGACACCTACCAAGCTCTCACATGTGGACACTTTCAACCAACACAGCCTGCACCGAATGGGAATTACAAATACTGTTGGTGGTTGGATCAAGGGCTCAGAAGAAAGAGCTGAGGAGAGAGCTGAGGAAAGAGCTGAAGACAGAACTGAAGGCAGAGTAGAAAAAGAAGGTCCATCTTCTCCTGTACATGATTTCAGGCAGCTTCACCAGATACCCAGTTCATTCCTGATACTGAGGCTGGCCCTTCTGAGTTTACTAGGATGCCCACACCAGTGTATCAGCCAGAGAGCAGAGCACCTCTTTCAGAGTTCAGACTGGCTGATGATCAGATCAAGCATATTTCACAGCGTGTGGCTTCTTTGTTGTCTAGCCAGTGGAGTAGTACTTCTTTTGCACCTGGAGCTACTACTTCTAATCAGACCATTACTCTCCACATCTCCACTGTATTTCAGATGATTTCAGATCAGTCCGTCAGGATACAGCAGCTTGAGGATACAGTCTGGAGACTTACTGGCAGAGTTCTTGACTTGCAGGGGCAAGTTCTTGCATTGGCCCATCCCCAGCCACAGGAGTCTACTATTGAGGTCACAGACCTCACTGCAGAGGCTGGAAGGCTCAGAGGAGCATTAGAAGGTGGATATGAGCTACTGAGGAAAGAGATCAGAGGATCGAGTGAGCATGCTACCACCCAGTTCACTGCTCTACTTCAATCTGTTTCCAGAGCACTGAACGTACTTGATTCTATCAGACTCATGGTATCAGCCCTAGTATCTCAGCGTTCTCAGCCTCCCAGTTCATCTCGTTCTCCTACTCGTGGCAGAGGCAGACGGGGTAGAGGACGCACTTCTGATCCATCATCTCCTCACCCTATATCTGATGACTCTGATCATTGACTTATCTAGATCTTAGGAGTTAGTATCTTGTTCTAGGATCTATACCTTGGGGCCATGTATTGACATTTAGCTGGTTGAATTTTATGTATTGAAACAATTATGATATTAATGAAATCATCTTTTACCTATATCTTTGTAATGATTATATTTTGGTTATATTTCAATCTCTGATACATCTATTGAAATATTATCTTCTCCTTGTTGTTGTTTGCTATTGATAATTGCTATATTAAGGGGGAGCAAACATCTGTGAAAAACTCTAAAGAGGAAGAAATTAAAGAATATTTCAGAAAAAGAAAAGAAAGAGTTAACTATGTTTGATGATGTCAAAAAGGGGGAGAAATTAAAATTAAACAAAAATTAAAATTAGACAAAAAGCAAAACCCTAAATTATGAGAAAAAGGGGGAGAAATTAAATTAAAATAAATATTGAAGAAATAAAATAAATATTGAAGAAATTAAACAAATATTGGAGAAATTAGACAAAAACAAGGATTGAAAGATTAAACAAAACTTTGAGAAATTTTGGTATCAAAATTTGGTATCAGACAGAACTTTAACAAAAAGTTATCCATCAAAAGCAAAATCATGAGTACAATGCAAATAAGTATTTTTTTTTATATATAAGTTCTGATATTCAAACTTGCTTTTGAAATTTTACTCACCTTGATACATCAATAAGAAATTTGTTTTACTCTGATACATCCTACAATTTCTTTCAACTTGATCTGATACATGATAACATTTGATCCGATACAGTGTGAAGGTTTCTCTAATATATTATAACATTTGCTCTGATACTGTATGAAATTTTCTCTGATATATTATAAAATTTTCTTGCTCTGATACATTGTAAAATCTTTTCTGATATAATTATTTTTCTTACTCTGATACATTGAAAAAGTTATTTATCTTCTCTTGCTCTGATATAGCTTGAACTCAAAATGATCTAATACCCTTTTCAAATCTTTAAGAAAATGGATAAACTATTTTTGCATTTATATTACATACCAAAAGAATCATACTCTTTTCAAGCATATACACTTATAATGGATTCTTTTGAAATTAATGCATTAACATAAATATTTTTGTTCAAATATTTTGTCATCATCAAAAAGGGGGAGATTGTTGCTCCTAGATTGATTTTGATGATCACAAAGCAGATTGAAGGGATACAAATAATTTTAAAATAAAAAAGTCCTTATGCTCTTCAAGGGCAAAATCATAATTTCACTAAAATCCTGATTTGATAGTACCATTTGGTAGAACAAATGATTTGAAATCTATTGGTGAAAATTTTATTGTGTTTGGACTTATATTTTTGAAGTTATGAAGGTTTGAAGTGCATGAGTCGACTCATGAGTCAACTCATGGCACTGTGAGCTGATTGGCACGCAAAAATTCTCCTTGGCACGCTAGTTTTCTGGCTTGGCACGACCTGTGAGTCGACTCATGAGTCGACCCACAAGGCATGAGTCGACTCATGCTAATTTGAGCCAAGAATTTCCAGAAACGCATTCTCTGGTTTTTGCAACAGAGGTCGACTCATGAGTCGACCCCTGAAGCATGAGTCGACTCATGAGTCGACCCCTGCGACGGAAAATGTCAGCAACGGCTATTTTTTTGCCCATTTTAATTGCCATTTATGCTTCCTAAAAATCTTCTAACGGCTCTTTATCTGCCTAAATTATTTTCTCTTGCTTCTAATGCTACAAAATGCTTAATTTGATGAAAGAAATTGCAGATTAAATAGCGGATCAAACGTGAAATCAAATGTGAAGAGAAAAAGAAGAGAAAGAGAGAAGAACAGAAGAGAGGATCCAAAATCTGCACGAAAAAGCCTGAGATCAACGAAAAATCCAAAGAGAAAAAGAGAGAGGATCCACAATATACCAGAGAGATTGTGAAAGAGAAAAGCAAGATCTTTCAAGGAGAGAATTCTTCACGCCTATTGTTTCAACCTTGATCTAGAGATTGTTCAAAGCTTTCAAGAGATCTTCAATCAACAATCAACCTCTTCTCAAGCATTCAAGGATTCATCCACTTTGAAAAAATCTGAAAAAGGGGTTCTTCATTTGAGTAAAGCTTTTATTGTTATATTTGCTCATTTAAGGAGCTGTTATTGTATTAATCTGTGCTCAAAATTTTCTAACTCTTTGTGAGTTTTTGTTCTTGTTTTTGGAGGATTTCCAAAACAAGGAAAGGTTGATCCGAACCTGAAATCGGAGTGTTTTGGGTTTACTTGTACCCGGGAAATAAGTGATCTAGCTTGGGATAGCTAGTGTCGGAGCTTCCGACGTCTTGTGTTCTAGCTTGGGATAGCTAGTGTCGGAGTTTCCGACGTTTTGTATTCGGGTTGAATACAAAGGATAGTGGATTAAAATTCTCAAGTGGGATCTTGGGGAGTGGATGTAGGTGCAAGGTTAGCACCGAACCACTATAAATCCTTGTGTTTGTGGTGTGCTTTATCGCTTTATCTTATTTCTTTATTATATCCTTGCAATACTGCTTTAGGTAATTAATATTGATTTAAAGCCATTGTTTTGTTCTTCATAAGTTATCTGTTGGGCTTAAAATTTTTAGAAACCCAATTCACCCCCCCTCTTGGGTTGCATAGCTGGGCAACAGATGTTATTCTTGATCCAGTATATTTGGGACAGATACTGCATTTGCTTTGTAAAGGCTATACCAATATGGAGCTCCCTATTAAAGAAGAAGGAATTAATGTTATCTTAGGGAGAACTTATACTGAAAGTCTAAATAAATTGAAAGCAAAAATATTTTTTGTTGAGATGAGGCTGTTACATCACTTGGTAACCAAATTGTTTGTCCCTAGGAGTGGTAGACACGACCTTCTATCTGGTAGGAACATTTGTATTATGTACCATGTGATCACCCAAACCCCCCTGAACCTTCCTGCATTGTTGTTTGAGGCTATGAGAGAAACCCTGAACAGGTCCAAGGCTCACTTGCCTTTTGGTATGGCACTCACCTTAGTTTTTAGGAGTTTTGGAGTCAGTTTTGAGGGGGAGGCAGTTGCTAGACTATCCCATTCCGACACCATCAACCACCACACACTGCATCGCATGTGTTTTTCTAAGACTGATGGCGGTTGGACAAAGGGTGTTGAGGAGAGAGTGGAGGATAGAGCAGAGGACGAGGGATCATCTTCACCTCTTCGTGATCACAGAGCATCCCCAGATATTTAGTTCATATCTGATCACGAGGTTGGTCCTTCAGAGTCTGTGAGGAGGCATGCTTCAGTTCCACAGTCAGAGGGCAGGGCACATCTTTCAGAGTTCAGACTAGTAGATGATCAGATTAAGATGATGTCCCAGTGTGTTGCCTCCATTCTATCTCAACAGTTTGCCACTTCAGTCTTTGCACAGAGATCGACATCCCAGGATGACTCAGACTAGACTTTGATCTCTCACATTTCTTCTATTTTTTAGATGCTTACTGATCAGTCGGTACGCATTGAGCAGTTTGAGGGATGTATTTTGAGATTGACAGGCAGAGTATTAGACTTTCAAGGGCAAGTATTAGCTTTGGCCCATCTCCAGCCGCATGAGGATATCACAGAGGTCTCAGACCTAACTGCAGAGGCGGCCAGACTTTGAGGAGTTTTAGAGAGTGATTTTGACTTCTTGAGGAGAGAGATCAGGGGCTCCAGTGAGAATGCTTCTACTCAGTTCAGTGCCCTGATGCAGTCTGTATCGAGAGCCTTGGATCTTTTGGACACCATCAGACTTTTCTTTTTTGCACAGTTTGTAGCTTCTCAGGCTCTAGGATCCTCTCACCCCTCTATTCGTGCTGGTACCTCTACCTGTGATCGAGGCAGACGTGGTCGAGGTCGTGCTCATGGACTTAATCCTACATCTCCTCACCTTATCTCTGATTCTTCAGATTCTGATCCCTCTAGCCATGACATCTATTAGATCTAGATTAGTTTGTCTCCTATGTCTAGGATCTATCTTATGGGCCTTGTATTTGTTGGCTAATTAACTCTTGGATAGTTTCTATCCATGACTTTTATATTTTGAGTTGACTCATGTATATTGGGATACCTTTTATATTCAGTTACTTTTGAATATATATATATATACATATATATATATATATATGTGTGTGTGCGCGCGCGCTTTGACTTTCAATGAATGTCTATGAATGTGATCAAATTGAATTGTTTTAATTATGAGATATAAAAAATAACTCATATTAGTGTTGAGAAATACTATGAATTGTAATATCTTCTAGATGAGCAAATTGATATATCCTTTATATTTGCTATGTTGAGGGGGAGTAGAGAAATAAACAATCAAAGAAGGGGGCTAAAGAAGTAAAATATGGTATCAAAAAGGGAGAGTAAAGAAAATATATCCTTTTTATCATCTTTCTTTTCTTTTCTCTATCCTTAAAATCTCTTAAGATCTTAATTGATGCTGTCAAAAAAGGAGAGTAAAGAAAATTTATCCTTTTAAGATTCCTTAAAAGGAGTAGAGAATCTTAATTGATGCTGTCAAAAAGAGAGAGTAGAGAATCAAAATCGAATTTGAGCAATAAGCAATAAAAGAAATGAGTAATAAGCAAAATTGTTAAGCAAATATGTTGAAGAACTAAAATCATCAGCTAATTTTATCCAATTTTCAAAGCAAATAAACTTATAAGCAAATTTTAAATTGATCTTCAAACTATTTATAATACATTTAATTTAAATACTTGGCTATGATATTGAAATGATGCATCTTCATAAATTTAAAATTTATGTTCAATGCTTTATATATGCTTTTACTCAAGTATTTTATCATCATCAAAAAGGAGGAGATTGTTGCTCTTTGAATTGATTTTGATGATTACAAAGCATTTGAGGGGGTTACTTATGATTTTGACTTGAAAAAAGATTTATTGTATTTCAGGGGCAAAATTATAATTTTATCAAGTTCTTATTCGGAAGTCTCAAGAGCAAGGGTAGAAAATTTGTAATCTATTGGAGGTAATTTCAATATTTTTGGATGTGTATTTTGAAAGAAAATCATGTTTATATAATTGAGTCGACCCCATGAGTCGACTCATGGTAAAAGGGGCTGAACGGCACGTTGAATTTTTTGGCTAGCACAATCTGTGAGTCGACCCCTGTGCATGAGTCGACTCTATGAGTCGACCTCTGCTGCTGTGTAGGTCAAAATTACAGAACAGTCATTTTCTGTTCTGTGCCACAGAAGTCGACCCCATGAGTCGACTCATGAGCATGAGTCGACCCTATGAGTCGATCCCTACGACGGAAAAACTCCGCAATGGCTAGTTTTCAGCTCGTTTTGACTGCATTTAATGCCCATTTAATGTGCTCAAACGGCTCTATTTCAGTCCAGATTACTCTCCACCATCATTTGAAGTTATAAAAGGTACTTAAAAGAGAGAATCAACAAGGTTTTGAAAATATTCTTCAAGCATTCATTTCAACCCTAAGCAAGAGCCCTCTTAAAAGTTCAAGAAGCTTTTAGTTCAAGTTCACCAACTCCTCAAGAGCTCATTCAAGACTTCAACCACCTTGAGAAAAATCAGAAAAGCTTATTTCTCTTTGTGTAAAGTGTATTTAAAGCTTTATTTGCTCATTAAAGGAGCTACATCTGTATTTCTATGTAGTTAAGTGCTATACTCTATTTTGAGTTGATTTTTTATTTTGAAAGGATTCCAAAATGTAGAAAGGTTGATCTGAACCTTGAATCGGATTGTATTGGGTTGGCTTGTATCTGGTAAATAAGTGTTCTAGCTTGTAATAGCTAGAGTCGGAGGTTCTGACGTTGTATTCGATTTGAATACGGATTAGTGGATTTGAATTCTCAAGTAGGAGCTTGGGGAGTGGATGTAGGTGCAAGGTTGGCACCGAACCACTATAAATCTTTTTATTTGTATTGTGCTTACTTGCTCTCCTTTTAAATTTTCTTATCTTCTTGCATTCTTGCATCCAACTTCTACACTTTTCTTAAATTTCACTCTCCACATTTATCCAGCTCATTGTTAAATAATCTTCATAGTTGTAAGTTATTTTTAAATTTTTAGAAACCCAATTCACCTCCCCCCTCTTGGGTTGCATAGCTGGGCAACATCAGTCTTTTTCCACTAATGAAACATTGGTCCCATTAGGGTCGGCTGACATCCACTACCTCTAGCCCTTTGACGGCCACTTCTTCGACGAATGGCAACTTGCTATCTAACAAGCCTCCCCCCATAAAAGGGAGCAAAAGCCAACATCATAGGGGGTTACCTCTTTCACTCTCTTGGACTCTTACCACTCGTCCTCTATTATTCTCCATCTCTGACTACGACTGACTCAATCATCAAGGAGTCTCCCATCGAAGAAATCCCCTACCGATCCCTCCGGCATGCATACTTGCAGGCATCGAAGGCCGCGCCTGGCATCCTCCACTCCAGCCTGTCGGTCATCCTGTCGCACCTTATATGACACATCACCCTAGTTGGAGAGGAGTAGCAACAAATTGGTGCTAGAAGAAGGGTGGCATGCCCCATTTTCTGAAAGGTAGCAGTGAGAGTCTAGCGATGGAACCACCTCACTATGTTGCCCTGGCGGTCCTCATCGCGCAGCAATCCTAGCGAATGGGGCATTAGAGGGCAAGCACCCCAACAGACCGCCACTGTCTGCCCAAACTCGATCACTATCTTGACGGAGCAAGACCAAGCGCTTACGGCCGTTGCACAACAATTGCACCCTCGAGACGTGAAAGGAACACAAGACTGCTAGACCTACGCAAAGCAATCCAAGCAGCAGTCGAAGCACACAAATGCAGTCCAGGCCTCACGCTGAAGATCATTGTCAGCTGAATCGACTTCATGCCCTTCACTTTGACGTCCTCGGAGCTATTGGGAGACTATCGGTGAGATCGATCGCTGGAGTCCTCCAAGGGGGACTCCACTCCAATCCTTTCCCTAAGATGACATCACTCCCGACATGAGAGTAGACCTCAGATGAAGGCTCGAGAATTGGAGAGCCAAATCGGTGAGTTCCAGGGGACCAACCATCGATAGAAAGATGGCTTTGGCTTCACGATCCGGCCTATACTCTCCCAAAAAACCTCGAGTGAGCTGAGCTTGATTTGGTTCAGAACGCCATCGAGCTAACTACCTGGTACATCCATCAACCTCTTGGGCAATCAAGAGGAGTGGAGAAGGCGGAGTAGCATATCAGTGGGAAAGAGGCATGGCTCTCAAGTAGGCAGAGATGTGTGTGGGAGCATGACGCACAACCCCCATCAAAATGAAGTCCTCCTGGCCGCCACAAGTGCCCAAGATCTAAAGCCCATGTTGACACTCCAACGGCTATGCTATGCCGATGATGCCCCAAGTAGAATGCCCTCCTTGCCTGTAGGCGAGTGAAGTGAGAGCATTGTCGACCGCGAGGATCATCTTCAATTTCAATCAGATGCCCTTACTCATCTATAGGTAAGTGAGGTGAGAGTATCGTCGATCGTGAGAATTGTCTTCAATTTTGATCCGATGCTCCTCCTTGTCCGTAGGCGAGTGAAGTGAGAGTATCGTCGACTATGAGGATCATCCTCGATATTGGTCCAATGTCCCTACTCGCCCATAGGTGAGTGAAGTGAGAGCATCGCTGACCATGAAGATCGTTTTCAATTTTGGTCCGATGCCCCTACTCGCTCGTATGTGAGTGAAGTGAGAGTATTGTCAACTGCGAGGATCGTCCCCGATATTGGTCTGATGTTCCTACTCGCTCGTGGGCGAGTGAAGTGAGAGCATCATCGATCATGAGGATTGCCTCCGACTTCGATCTGATGCCTCTCCTCGCCCATAGATGAGTAAAGTGAGAGCATCATCGACCATGAGGATCGTCTCCGATACCGGTCTAATGCCCCTACTCATCCATAGGTGGGTGAAGTGAGAGTATCATCGATCATAAGAATCACTTCCGACTTTAGTCCAATGCCCCTCCTCATCCGTAGATGGGTGAAATGAGAGTATCATCGACCATGAGGATCATCACCGACTTCGATCTGATGCCTCTACTTGCCCACAGGAGAGTGAAGCGAGAGCATCATTGATTGCGAGGGTCATCTTCGACTTCAGTCCGATGTCCTCACTTGTCCATAGGTGAGTTGAGAGAGAGTATCGTCATGGTGAAGGTCATCTCCAATCTAAATCAAAGTGCATCGCCGACATGAAATGATATCATTCTAGGCTTACGCATGAGTAAGCCACCCACAGATAAGTGAGTTGAGGACCTTCTAAATACTGGATGAGACACAATGATAGCAACCATGTGAGAGTTAAAAGCAAGACATGAGATAAAAAAATTTTCATTCCTTGCAAGCTAGATTTCTGTTATAAAAATGACAACAAAAGAGAAACCACAGAGAGGAGCAACACCAACAACTTCTCTTACAAGTTGCATCGACCGGTCCAAACCATGCCAATAGGCCACTAAGGGTCCCTATGTGAGGATCCTCCCATCAGTAAAGGTCATGACCTCCTCGGAGGGTGCTTCAACAGTCGAGTGGCCATCCTTCCTGAGAGAGAGTATCTCCCAATCATCCTCCAAAAAAAATTTGAGGAGATGTGTCCACCCATCGGATGCCCCACCAGAGCTGTGGAAGAAGCCATCTCTACGAGAAGGGAGAAGTGGCCCCATAGAAAGGCTGATGACCTCTCCTTCGAGTGCTGTGCAGAAGTAGCCTCCAACAGCCATAGGTCCAAATCCTCCTTCAATACGATGGAGAATTTTCAATACCTCTCAAGCCAAGCTGAAGTCCGCTTAATGACGCTCTTTTTTTGAACGATTGGTGGGGGCCTAACCAGAAAAACTGACTCTCTTGATCGGGGAGGAGATGTTTGCTACTCGCCAACGACAAAAAAACCACTCCACTACACCATGAACGATCATGGGCAGATCTCCATCCCAAGGCGGCGATGTGTCCCAACATAAAGGGGACCAGGATCGAGCACTCCCCAACAACTCCTGTTGACTAGCAACAGATGTCAGCAAGGGAGTGGTTGCAGAGATTGCCTCGATCGCTGATCGAGGATTCGAATCGTATGACCCTATAGCATGATCATTTCTAAAGTGCACGGCAATATATGCTTGATGTCCTTAGGACTCCGCAAAAACTACTTTTTAGAAATGACTTTTCGAGACTCTCGGAGCCCATTACACAACTGACCTGTACAGCATGCTGGGAGTTGCTGAGGCCCCAACGATGCTATAGTCATCATATACTCCAACAATCGAAGATCACAACCAAGGATTGATGACGGCCCCCTCTGTACGTGATAAACAGAAGGTGAGCCATCAAGAAGACACATGGTGCATTTTAATGCTGCCATGCCTAAAGTCTCATACCTTGACAAGTCCATCGCCATAGCAACAGAGTGATGAGGACTTGAAGATGAGCACCTAGTTTTTTTCCCCAATGAAAACTTTTTGAAAGATCGAGCCGACCTCTTAACCTGAGCTCGAAGCATGCTCGGATCGAAGAAGGCAGAACACATCATCAAAAAAGGGAAGGGAGGAAGAACAGTGACAAAAATGGTCCCATGACCATGATCGTAGAGCTCTGAAAGAAGGAGGAGAAGATCGCCTCCAAACAAAGGAGGGGGAAGAATCCTCCATGTAGTTCCGACGATCAAGCTTCTTCCAGCTTCACACGCCCGAACCCCCAAGAGATTTGAAGGCAAAGTTTCACATATCAGAGATGAGGGTGCTCGCGAGCTACGAGGACCCAAGAGTCCTACCTCTTTCCACCGTGATCGTGGCCACAACACCGAGGGGTGTCACCAACTGAAGGACTAGACAAAGGACTTTTCCATTGGGAATGTCCCAAAAACATTGGACAACTATCAATGTGGAGTACGATAACCTTAGCAAAAATTTGACGATTGAAGCTTAGGATGCAACTTTGGAATCTATCAGCGACATGAGTGCAAAAAGTGAGAATGTGAAGGATCCCATTTAGAGCAAGCATTCTTAACAACATTGGGATGAATGATGCAACTGATCTCAATGGCAACCACACTGACAAATGGGTCAGAGCCGAATACCCATTATAAGCCATCGAAGTGCAATCTCGAGGCCAGATAGCATCGTGCAGGCAGCGAGTGATTAATCGCCATGCCAGCACTGAAGCCGACATACCCCAACCAGAAGAACCCACTCTTGGACATGTATGAACATCCAAATTCAAGCTGAAAATGGATCATTGGGATGAAGCCAAAGATCACTAAAAATTTCATGCGACCGCCCACTATAAGCAAATCGAGCGAGGAGCAAGGACAGCCTCAAATGAGTTTGAAAGACTTCCCAGAGCAAAAATTTGCAACAATAGCGAATCAGATGCAAGAAAGATAGCAAAATGAACATTTAATTAAGAGTAAGAGTCTCATTACAAGACAACTTTGACCGGACAGAGTCCGTTACAATGAAAGAAATAGAAGCGTGAGCCCTGCCACCTTCGAGGTCCTTCATCAAGTCAGAATCATAGAAATTATAGGACTCGATGATGTTAGCCTTGTGGTCCGACAGGATGTGCTCGCCGTCATGATGCACTTCTCCAGAGAGATGGAAGACAGCTGCCACTATGAATCAATAGCGACGGCGGTGAGGAAAAAAATCATGGGACCACTCGAGAGTCATCTGGAGAAAAATCGGAGCCCTCTCAGGGGACAACACCAAGAGTAGCTCTTGTGGGCCCCATCATGGTTTCATGAAAAATTTCACTACCTCCCAAGCCGAGGCAAGACACTGCCAGATGTGCTCCTCTCCAGCACACTTCTTGAAGGTGAACTCTGGTCACATGGAGGCACAAGAAGACTTCGCTTAAAATGAGCAAGTGTTAGTGACGTTCCAACAATTGCAAAGGTGACATCTTAGAGAAACAACTGGATGGTCTGGGCTATAAGCAGCAGGAAGCACCATTTATGGAGAGATCACCTCCTGACTCCTCCAACCACCCACTTTTAACATAAGACATGTGTCACCAAGGGAGGAGTCTAGAGAGCCGTGCTATCAAGAGTCAGAGCACCATTCACCCCCTTTAAACATTTCACCATCGCCAGAGAGACACCCAGCATCAAAAGCTAGGGAATTACAACTCACCAACACTCGATCCTTGGGAGAAGACCTGGTCCCAATGCGAATCCCCAGGAAGAACTAGGAAAAGGTGTTCGACATTATCCCAAACATTGCAAGGATTATTCAAGTACACACTCGAACATCATCGAATGGATTGGCCGACTAACCTACCAAAGGCATCCCAATCGAACCCTCATGAGTTCGAATGCAAATCGGCTAGCCGTTGAAAATGTGAAGCCATCGAAAGTCTCAGCGGCAGCTTAACGACAAGTAACAATTTCCTAGGGAGACCTAACCAATCCACAAGTTTACCTGATGATGGAGATTAGGTCTATCCCAAAGACAGCCACCCAACGATTTTGTGATGGTGTGGTTTTGAAAACTTCAGAGAAGACTACCACTATAAAGGAGAACTCTTCGATAAGAGAAGAAGATACAAAAGTCATTTTTTCATTCATTCAATATTTACAAAAATAATACCAGAGAGGCACTGTACAAAAGAAAAAAGAGAGAAAAATAAAAAGAAAAGATAGAAATGAAGAAAATGAGGAGGAGGGCCTAATACTCATTCGAAGAAAATGCCCCAACCTACTCATCATTTTTTTCTAGGTAGAGGCGGTGCAAGTCCAATTGCGGCATCATATAAATTAAGATGACAGTGATCCGCATCAGAGGATCATTAGACACCGACATCTCAATGTTTGGGGTATCATCCGACAATCCTGATGTCATCCAAAAAATCTTCGATGAAATCTGAAGTCGTCTCGATGAGATCTGAGGTGGAAGAAGCCAACTCGGCACTGATGAAGACCTAGTCACGATGAGTTTCATAGCTGCCCTCAAGATCACGACCAAAGAGGCACTCCAGCCCTAATTCCACCTCGAAGGCACCACTACGGATGGAAGATAGCCATTAGGCCCAAGAGCATTTGACGACCGCAAGCACTAATCGAAAGGCCATCCCTATGTTAGGGAGCCATGCCTCGACATGCCACCTCAAGATTCGATTAATAAACTACTTCCCAGAATGAATCCTTCGAATTGAGAAGTGGGAGACAAGTGTTGGGCCACATTCTGTCTACCCAATGACACAGCGATCCCTCGATGATGTGGCGAACATAGGGCAACATGACCTGACCATAAGGACCACATGGTTCGGGCGTTGTCATACAGCCCCTTCGGCAGCTCCATAAACTTCGACTATGATTCAACCATCCCAATGAGATCGATAGTTTGGTGATGTCTATATCGTTGAGCTACCGTCGAACCCGCTTCATCTCCACCCTAGTCCTTTGCAATATTCGTCGAAGCTCTAAAGGGTCTTTGACACACAAGGCATCTCAACCTGATAGTCGACAGTGTTAGCAATCTTTTCCAACTAGTAGAAGATTGATCCCATCATAGCCGACCGGCATCCACTACCTCTGGTCCTTCGACGGCCACTTCTTTGATCAGCGACGGCCTGCTATCTAACAGACCTCCCCCCATAAAAGGGGGCAAAAGCCAACATCACAGGAGGTTTTCTCTCTCACTATCTCGGGCTCTCACCACTCACCCCCTACTATTCTTTCTCTCCAACTGTGACCGACGTAAGCATCGAGGGTCCTCCATCGGAGAGCCCCCCATCAGTCCCTTCGACGGGCAGACTTTCTTATAGGTATCCGAAGGCCGTGCCTGGCATCTCCCGCTCCAACTTGTCGATTGCCCCATCACACCGCAGTGACATGTCGCCCCGATTGGAGAGTAGCAACAATTTTCGCTCATATGAACCCATTTGGATTGTGTGCGAACTTAAAATATTATAAAATATCAATAAATAAGATAAAAAAATTTATAGATATTTAATATCTTAATCATAAAGCTATATCATTATTGCTGATATAAATCGAGCACCATTGATCAAAAATCTTCATTACGAATATATGTATATAGCATTAACCTTAACAAGCAAACCACTTGATCGAGTCACCTCCATAGTGAGAGAAGCTGAAGAGATTGCTCTGACTGTGTAAGCCCATACTTTTAGCATCCTCCGATTTCCCTATTCCCTCTCGATGTTTTTTTTGGTATGCACAATGGGATAGTGGCAGGGTTAACCAGAGTAGGAATAAACATGGAATCAGGAGTTCAAGTAAAAATAGTTGTGGAGGGATGGGATAAAGAAGCGAGAACCAGCTGGGAGGTATAAGAGACAAGAGTGCAAATAGATTAGATCAGATCGGGCCATGAATGATTTTGTCCCAATTTCTTGATCGTGTTCTAATATTGGATCTAGAGCTAACCCAATAGAATAATAAGTCGGAACCACATCCAAAATTTTCAGATCCAATATGTCATTCGAGTTGAGTCAAGGCCATGTATCATCCAGCCCTAATCCAAAAAAGTTGGATCATGGATTAGGTTCGGACCAAAAGTAGCCAACTATATTTTAATTATCATATAACTAACTACTATCAACTACAATAGATAATAGATAATATTATTTTTAAAAAAATTAAGATATAAAAATAATTTTTAACTTATCTTTATGTTAAAGATATTAATCATAAAATCTTAAATCATAATTTAGAGACTCAAATGAGTTCGAGTCCTAACAGTATATCGGATTCAAGTCGGATGAGATCGAGTCAAGTCTGAATTTAATAAGTCTAGATCTAAACTAAAAAATAGAACTGATCCAATTTTAGAATCTGATCCAACCTCATGTATCCTTTATAATAGATTGAATCTAAGCAGGCTTGGCTGAGTCGAGTCATCAATCATTCTAACTCATTTGCAACCTTAACAAGAGAGGAATTGGAAGTATATTGGAAAAAGTTAGGGTTGAATGGAATGAAAAAAAATTGAAAATAAAAAGATCTGGAGAGTATGTTCCTCCCGCATTTATGACTGGCGATATGATGTGAAGTACATGATACATCGGTGGTCATAGAGCTTCGATTCTTTCAAGTTTAGGATTGAAAGGAAGATGTTTAGTTATCGATCAGTGGTCTGGTAATGCAGAATGGTTCCGAAACTAGGACAAGAATGAGATATATATAGTTTATACTATTCTTTCCATATAAAATACAAACTCAAAGATTGATGCCGTAAAAGAAGATCAATCATTCTTTTGCACAAAAGATGCAACTTAAACCTAGGGTAGGGCATGGGAGGGGGGTTGGCTTTTCGTGGTTGGATAAAGGGGAGGATAGTGAGTGGGGTTAGTGCCCCTTTCAATTCTCAAAAAAAAAAATCTAAATTTATATTTTTTTTATAACTAGATGTTATTTGTTTCTAATTTAATTATTTGAATTAGTTAAATGTTAATTCAAGCTTGATCTAAGCTTGATAGAAGCTTGAGCTATCTTAGATTGATTTATGATGATCAAGCTAATCAACTAGGCTCGTTTCAACTCCGTGCCAAATTAAGTTTGAATGAAATTCAATCAAATAATAAACAAATAAACTTTTATCTTAAAACTTAGGTTGGAAAATAGTTTCAAACCAAGCAAGCCAAGCTTGATAAGGCTAAGCTCAATCCTACCTTGCTTAATTACACTCTTACATCAAGGGAAGGGGAAAATTTCTTAGGTTTGAGTCTCTCCTATATGGTATATCTCCACTTAATTGCTGAAATTTCAAGTGTTTGATCCTTACTTAGAGATGAATTAGTATGTTGATTGAGTGAGGAATTAGGAAGCAGGCAACATATCAAGCTTGCAATTGATCTAAGTCCCTTCTCACTCTCAAAAAAAATGAAAATAAATAATCAGACCAACGAAGAACTTGGTTTATGGGCTCAAAAACAATTTCAAATAAGTTTGAATCAACTTGGTTTGATTAAGCTTGGCTCAATAAGGCTTGACAATATATTGTATTGTATTGTATTGTATTGTATTATGTTATGTTATATGATATTATAGGATATGATATGATACGATATGATATCATACTATATTATATTAAAGTTTTAAATGATTATGTAGTTAAGTATTATTATATTTTATAGCATGATAATATATTTCATAGTATATATTTAATAATATTTCTAGGTTTATGTTTTGTAACTAGATGTTATTTGTTCCTAGACTTGAGCTCGCTACAAACTTGACTTAATTTCAACTTGATTTATCATAATCAAGTTCATTAATTAGGCTTATGTTCAACTACATTTAACATTAAGTTTGAATTAAAAATCAAATAATAAACAAGTCAAGCTTTATCCTAAGACTTAGGTTAGAAAATAATTTCAAACCAAGTAAGCCAATCTCAATAAGACCAAGGTCAATTAAGTTCTATTGAAATGCATTCTTATATTCGAGATTTGGCAACCATGACCAGGATTTAAATCTCACTTATATGGCATATCTTCACTCAATTTTTGAAATTTTGTGTATTTCATACTTCCAAAGAGGTGAGTAAGTATGTTGATTGGGTAGGGAACCTTAGAGCAGACAAGAGCCTCTAGTTCGGATTGATGATAAGTCTCTACTTTAACAGTGGTCTTGTTTAGACTTGATTATCCTTGAATGCATGCATATCTTCATAATTTAAAAGTACAAATAAGAAAATGCATGCCAATATGCAAATGGAAATATTCATTTAGCAATCATTTTACTTCGACAATGACTAGCAATTGGGTAGTTCAAATGAAAAAAATTATTTTTAACATCATGCATTAATCAGTTATAGTCTCATTATCATAAATATATTGAAAAGTTTGTGATCATTTTTCATTCACTTGTCTTTTTTTTTTTTTGATGACATGGGAGGATTGTCCACCCATAATTTATTGATTATGTATTTGAAATTATATAAAGATGTATATTATGTATGAACAAAGGAGTTGGGGGGCGGGGGTTTGTGGTAGCACGGATTATATAGTCCAAGCAATGTGCATGTTGTGCAACTTTGATAACTTCATATCCTTTTTATTAAATTAATTCTTCTTTATGATAGAGAGTTAGAACTAAATTATAGCTCATGAACTACTAAGTAATTCATGAATTTTAGGAATTATATCCGTGACTCATATTTGAGAAAATCATAAACAATCATAAATTATCTTGATGTTATTTTTTTAAAAATTATCATCAAGCATGAGATATTAGACATTTCTTTTTGCATTTTCTCCCTTTTGTCTTCTTTTTTTCCCCTTGAATCTCAAATTGCCCTTCCCTAAATGTGGAATCAATCACATTACTACCCTCTAGTTGATGCTCCAAAAATATCCATGAGTAGTGACATTGAGGAAGACATGGGAGATGTTGTTGCAAAGCTCCGGAGGTGAGATCAGCAATGAACTAAATTAAAAAGTTGAGAGTTGCACTGACATGAATCGCGAGCAAAATCTGTAAAAGAAGTCTCAAAACCATGGGGTGCCCTCCGATTTAGGATCCTCTAATGCTTAAGTCAGCCAGAGTCTTAAGAATAGGTAGTGAAAATGAAGAAGTAGAAAGTAAGAAATGAGAATTAATTTGAGTAGAAAAAAATGAAGAAAACTCTATTTTTTTTTAAAAAAATTTAGCAAAAATTTATCTCTATTCACTCAGACTTGACTACCTTTTGGAGAGTACCTTATCCCTCTTTATATAGAAAAAATTTGCTTAGATCTTAAGGAGAGGTTGTTAAGCCATTAGAGATCTGTTAGGTTGTTAGGTTGTTGTAACAGAATGACCAGCTGTGTAAATATTGCTCCTAGATTGATTTTGATGATTACAAAGCAGATTGAAGGGATACAAATAATTTTAAAATGAAAAAGTCCTTATGCTCTTCAAGGGCAAAATCATAATTTCACTAAAATCCTGATTTGATAGTACCATTTGGTAGAATAAATGATTTGAAATCTATTGGTGAAAATTTCATTGTGTTTGAACTTATATTTTTGAAGTTATGAAGGTTTGAAGTGCATGAGTCGACTCATGAGTCAACTCATGGTACTGTGAGCTGATTGGCACGCAAAAATTCTCCTTGGCACGCTAGTTTTCTGGCTTGGCACGACCTGTGAGTCGACTCATGAGTCGACCCACAAGGCATGAGTCGACTCATGAGTCGACCCCTGCTGATTTGAGCCAAGAATTTCCAGAAACGCATTCTCTGATTTTTGCAACAGAGGTCGACTCATGAGTCGACCCCTGAAGCATGAGTCGACTCATGAGTCGACCCCTGCGACGGAGGAGTCGACCCCTGCGACGGAAAATGTCAGCAATGGCTATTTTTTTGCCCATTTTAATTGCCTTTTATGCTTCCTAAAAATTCTCTAACGGCTCTTTATCTACCTAAATTATTTTTTCTTGCTCCTAATGCAATAAAATGCTTTAAATGGTGAAAGAAATTGCAGATTAAATAGCAGATCAAACGTGAAATCAAAGAGGAAGAAAAATGAAAGAGAGGATCCAAAATCTGCACGAAAAAGCCTGAGATCAACAAAATATCCAAAAAAAAAAGAGAGAGGATCCACAATATACAAGAGAGATTGTGAAAGAGAAAAGCAAGAGCATTCAAAGAGAGGATCTTTCAAGCCTATTGCTCAACCTTGATCTAGAGATCTTCCAAAGCCTTTAAGGGATCTTCAATCAACGATCATTCTCTTCTCAAGCATTCATTCAAGCATTCATCCATCTTGAGAAAATTCAAAAAGGGTTTCTTCATTTGAGTAAAATTTTTATTGTTATATTCGCTCATTTAAGGAGCTGTTATTGTATTAATCTGTGCTCAAAATTATCTTACTCTTGTAAGTTTTTGTTCTTGATTTTGGAGGATTTTCAAAACAAGGAAAGGTTGATCCGAACCTGAAATCGGAGTATTTTGGGTTTACTTATACCCGGGAAACAAGTGATCTAGTTTGGGATAGCTAGTGTCGGAGTTTCCGACGTTTTGTATTCGGGTTGAATACAAAGTATAGTGGATTGAAATTCCCAAGTAGGAGCTTGGGGAGTGGATGTAGGTGCAGGGTTGGCACCGAACCACTATAAATCCTTGTGTTTGTGGTGTGCTTTATCGCTTCACTTTATTTCTTTATTATATTCTTGCATTCCTGCTTTAGGTAATTAATATTGAATTAAAGTCTTTGTTTTGTTCTTCATAAGTAATCAGTTGGGCTTAAAATTTTTAGAAACCCAATTCACCCCCCCCTCTTGGGTTGCATAGCTGGGCAACAAGTGGTATCAGAGCCGGTGCTCTAGCCCTTCTTTGATCTAACAATCAAAGAGCCAAAGATCTATGGCAACCCATGTCGGTACTTCTCTAGCCGAGGGGCAATCTACAAACCGACCTCCACTTTTCAATGGGTCTAATTACATCTATTGGAAAGCTCGGATGAAGATATTCATACAAGCACTCGACTATGATATGTGGAGTATCATAGTGAACGGTCCTCACACACCCACCAAGATTATAGATGGTGAGGAGTCAACCAAACCCGAAAAAGAATGGGATGAGGTTGACAAGAAATTGGCACAATTAAATGCCAAAGTCATGAATGTTCTTTATTGTGCACTAGATGCTAGTGAATTCAATCGCATTTCTACTTGTGCATCTGCTAAAGAAATATGGGATAGGTTAGAAGTAACCCATGAGGGAACAAATCAAGTAAAAGAGTCTAAAATAAACATGCTTGTACATAAATATGAATTGTTCAAAATAGAGCATGATGAGTCCATAACTGCCATGTTTACTCGTTTTACTGATATAATTAATGGTTTGAAGAGTCTTGGCAAATCTTATACTAACAGTGAACTTGTAAGGAAGATTCTCAGGTCACTGCCAAGAACTTGGGAAGCCAAGGTGACTGCCATCCAAGAAGCAAAGGACTTGAACACTCTACCTCTAGAAGAGCTTCTTGGATCCTTGATGACTCATGAACTTAGCATGAAGCAACATCAAGAGGATGAAGTCAAAAAGAAAAGAACCATTGCCCTCAAATCCACAACTTCGCCTGATTATGAAACGGATGAATCTGAAGATGAAGAACAGGATGAAGAGATGGCACTCATCACCCGAAAATTTAAGAAGTTTCTAAGAAAAAGGAAACAGGGGATGAGAAAGAAATTCACAAAAGGGGAACAAAGCAAAGAAAAAGAGAAAGATCAACCCCTTACATGCTACGAGTGCAAGAAGCCGGGACATTTCAGATCCGAATGTCCACAACTGAAGAAAGGTCCCAAAAAGTTCAAAAAGAAGGCAATGATGGCGACTTGGAGTGCGAGTGATGACTCAAGCTCCGACGAGGAAACCTCAATAGAATAAGCCAACTTGTGCCTGATGGCACATGAAAATGAGGTAACTTCTAAATCCACTAGTGAATTCACATTTGAAGAATTGCATGAAGCATTCTATGATTCAATTGATGAATTAAAGAAACTAGGGAAGAAAAACAAAGAACTGAAATTGGAAAATCAGTCCTTAGTGAAACAAGCTGAAATTCTTTCAATTGAAAAATTCACCTTGAGTCAAGAAAATCAAAACTTAAAGGATGAAATTAACAAGCTGAAATCTATAGTAGATAAGTTCACCTTAAGTTCAAACAAACTAAATATGATCCTTGAAAATCAGAAAGCTATATATGATAAGGCTGGACTTGGTTATAAACCTCTGAAGAAACAAAAGTTTCTGAAGGATATTTATGTAAATTATTCAGGTAACAAGTCTACAAATATTACTTGTTTCAAATGTGGTAGAATAGGACATAAATCATACACATGCCTCAAATCTATAAATACAACTATAAAGAAAATATGGGTTCCAAAAGGAACCATTCTGACTAACCCAAAAGGACCCAAGAAAGCTTGGGTACCTAAGACAGAGACTTGACCTTTGCTTGCAGGTGTGTCTAGCATCCCAAGAAGGAAACAGGAAATGGTATCTTGACAGTGGATGCTCGAGACACATGACTGGTGATGAATCACAATTCATCACGCTTGATGCTAAGGATGGAGGGATGATCACCTTTGGAGATAATGGCAAAAGAAAGATCATCGGGATAGGTAACATTGGTATCACTCCCTCCAAATACATTGAGAATATTTTACTAGTTAAAGGTTTAAAGCATAACTTACTTAGCATTAGTCAATTCTGTGATAAAGGGTATAAAGTAGTTTTTGAATCATCTGTTTGCATTGTGACTAGTCCTATTAACGATGGCATTAAATTTATAGGACATAGGCATGGCAATATTTATATGATAGATTTGAATGACTTAGCCAAATTAGACATGCAATGCCTAGTATCCTTGAATGCTAAAATCAATGAGACTAGTTGGCTGTGGCATCGTAGACTTGCACATATCAGCATGCATTCTCTTTCAAAATTAATTAAGAAAGATTTAGTTCTCGGTTTGCCAAAACTGAATTTTGAAAAGGATAGAATCTGTGATGCATGCCAATTAGGTAAACAAACTAGAGTATCATTTAAATCCAAAAATACTGTTTCAACTTCTAGACCATTAGAGCTCTTACATATGGACTTATTTGGACCAACAAGAACCACCAGTCTAGGAGAAAAAAGATATGGCTTTGTAATTATAGATGATTACTCTCGTTTTACTTGGGTTTTCTTTTTGGCTCACAAAAATGAAACTTTTCATATTTTCACTAAATTTCATCGAAAAGTTTCTAATGAAAAAGGGTTTTCAATTCAAAATATTAGAAGTGATCATGGAACTGAATTTGAAAATCAAGATTTTGAAAATTTTTGTGATGAAATTGGAATTGGCCATAACTTCTCTGCTCCTAGGACACCCCAACAAAATGGGGTAGTTGAAAGGAAAAACAGAACCTTAGAAGAAATAGCCCGTACCATGCTTTGTGAAAGCAACCTTCCAAGATATTTTTGGGCGAAAGCTATTAACACAGCATGTTACATTTTAAATCATGCTTTAATTAGATAATTTTTAAAGAAAACCCCCTATGAACTTTGGAAAGGAAGAAAATCAAATATTGCATATTTTCATGTCTTTGGTTGCCGATGTTTTGTATTAAATAATGGAAAAGAAAAACTTGGTAAATTTGATGCAAAATTAGATGAAGCAATCTTTTTAGGTTACTCCTCCACTAGTAAAGCATTTAGAGTTTTCAACAAAAGAACTTTAGTAGTTGAGGAGTCCATACATGTTGTTTTTGATGAATCTAACGATCTTCCTTCAAGGAAGAATGAGGGTGTTGATGATGTAAAGCCACTAATAGAAGGTATGAAGGAGATCACTCTGAAAGACTCAGCAACTCCAGAAGACAAGGATCAAGAAGATAAACAAGATGAGAGAAGTGAAGAAATTCAAGAACAACCTCAAGGTACAAATGACCTACCCAAGGAATGGAGGTATGTTCACAACCACCCTAAGGAGTTAATTATCGGTGATCCTATGCATGGGGTAAAAACACGTTCTTCACTTAGAGATGTACTTAATCATTGTGCTTTTGTATCTCAACTTGAACCTAAAACTTTTGAAGAAGCTGAAAATGATCATAACTGGATTAATGCTATGCAAGAGGAACTTAATCAATTTATAATGTTTGGACCTTAGTATCAAGACCTAAAGATTATTCAATAATTGGCACAAAATGGGTCTTTAGAAACAAATTAGATGAGCATGGAAATGTAATTAGAAATAAAGCAAGACTGGTTGCTAAGGGATATAATCAAGAAGAAGGAATTGATTTTGATGAAACCTTTGCACCTGTTGCTAGATTAGAAGCTATTAGACTTCTACTTGCATATGCTTGCTTTATGAATTTTAAGTTATTTCAAATGGATGTTAAAAGTGCATTTTTAAATGGATATATCTCTGAAGAAGTATATGTAGAACAATCCCCTAGATTTGAAAATCATATTTTTCCTAATCATGTCTTTAGATTAAATAAAGCTTTATATGGATTAAAACAAGCACCTAGAGCATGGTATGAAAGGCTAAGCAAATTTCTACTAAATAATGGTTTTTCAAGAGGCAATGTAGATACAACCCTATTTATTAAAAGAAATCAAAATGATATGCTAATTATACAAATTTATGTTGATGACATAATTTTTGGGTCTACTAATGAATCCCTTTGTCAAGACTTCGCTAAGCTTATGCAGGGGGAGTTCGAGATGAGCATGATGGGAGAACTCACCTTCTTCCTCGGACTCCAAATCAAACAATCAAAAGAGGGAATCTCCATCACCTAAAGCAAGTACACCAAGGAACTACTCAAAAGATTTGGAATGGAGAACTGCAAACCAATTGGCACACCAATGAGTCCCTCATGTAAGCTTGACAAGGATGATGAAGGTAAAAGCGTAGACTTAAAATACTATAGAGGTATGATTGTCTCATTATTATATTTAACTGCAAGTAGGCCTAATATAATATTTAGTATTTGCTTATGTGCTAGATATCAATCTAATCCTAAAGAATCTCATTTGAATGCTGTTAAAAGAATCCTTAGATACTTAAATGGTACTCAAACTCTAGGGTTATGGTACTCTAAGGACTCACAAATTAATTTATTAGGATATTCAGATGCTGATTTTGCAGGATGCAAATTAGATAGAAAAAGCACAAGTGGAACTTGCCAATTTCTTGGAGTTAACCTAATCTCATGATTTAGCAAGAAACAAAATTCGGTGGCACTGTCTACGGCTGAGGCCGAATACATTACAGCCGAAAGTTGTTGTGCTCAAATCTTGTGGATTAAGCAACAACTCGAAGATTTTGAAATTAAACTTAATGAAACACCAATAAGATGTGACAACACAAGTGCCATAAATCTATCTAAAAATCCAATTCAACACTCAAGATCTAAACATATTGAAATAAGACATCATTTTATAAGAGAATATGTTCAAAACAAAAATGTAATTCTTGAATATGTTTGCACTGAAAATCAATTAGCTGATATCTTTACAAAGGCCCTTAGTGAGGATAGACTTTGTGAAATTAGGAGAAATCTAGGAATTCTAGATCCATTTGCCTAAAATTTCTCAATTTCCAAAGAATTGATTAGAGCTCAATTTTCAACATCTATCCTGGTCCCAAAAGCTCAAATTTATCATTCTAAGAACTTATCATTGAGCAAAATTCTTTCACTCAAAATTTTAAATTTTTCTGGAATTTATTCACATTTTTCCTGATTTTCTGAACTTCATGAGTCGACCCCCATGAGTCGACTCAATGGCAAACTTATAAATCCCACCAACTTTCAACGGATCATTGTTTTTATAAGGGTTACTGTTGTGAGATGACTCATCTTCCCATCGTTCTTCTTCCAAAAGCCGTCTTCTCCAACTCTTCTTGCTCCAAATCCAAGGATTAATTTCGAGGCAATTCTCCCTCCTCCTCTCCACCAAAAATCGCCTCCTTCAAAAGAATTTTCTGTGCTTTCTCGCTTTGCTTGGCGCGGTTGGAACGTGCCCTAGCACTTTACCGAACTTCCAAAATCCACTTCTTTTCTCCACCAAAATCCTTCTTCACTCTCTTGTGATCCCTCCTCCACTCAATTCAAGTCTTCTTGTCTGCTACTTTAGTGGATATGGCTCCAAAGATGAAGCTTCCCCAAAGAAGGAAATCAATCCGTGAGCCTGAAGAAATTGTCAGAAAGAAAAGGCAAGCCGCTCAATCTTCAACTGCTCCCACTCCAGTTTCAGTACCTACTCAAGGTCCCTCTCAATCCTCCATAAGCCCCAGTGTGAATCCTCTTTCTGATAGAAAAGTAGAAACCGGGAAAAATATAGATTTTCGGTTCTTTGAGAAAGAAGGTTTTACTTTTGCTACCAAAATTAAAAACAAAGGATGGGAACTCTACTGCTCCCTTAAGGAAGTCACCTATGTTGACCTAGTTAGAGAATTCTACCAGAATCTACATTATGGAAACGGGTCCGTGACTTCAACAGTCAAGGAAATTGATATCTGCCTGGATTCTAGGATATTGGGAGAAATACTTCAGTTGCCTAGTGAAGGATATTCATATATGAAACTCCCAATTAAAGAAGAGGGGATCAGAATTATTTTAGGAGAAACTTATTCAGAAAATTTAAACAAATTGGAAGCAAAGTTTTTGTCCATTGAGATGAGGGTCCTGCATCAGATAGTTTCAAAGCTATTCTTTCCTAGGAGTGGTAGACATGACTTACTTTCCAGCAGAGATGTATGTGTCATGTTTCATGTCATCACTCAGACCCCCCTGAACCTCCCTGCACTTATGATAGAGGCCATGAGAGAAACTTTGAACAAATCCAAGGCACACTTGCCTTATGGTATGGCCCTTACTAGAGTATTTAGGAGGTTTGGAGTTAGCTGTGAGGGGGAGGCACCTACCAAGCTCTCACATGTGGACACTTTCAATCAACACAGCCTGCACCGAATGGGAATTACAAAGACTGATGGTGGTTGGATCAAGAGCTCTGAAGAAAGAACTGAGGATAGAGCTGAAACAAGAACTGAAGAGAGAACTGAAGAGAGAACTGAAGATAGAGCTGAAGTCAGAACTGAAGGCAGAGTAGAAGAAGAAGGTCCATCTTCTCCTGTACATGACTTCAGGGCAGCTTCACCAGATACCCAGTTCATTCCTGATATGAAGCTGACCCTTCAGAGTTTACTAGGATGCCCACACCAGTGTATCGCCAGAAAGCAGAGCACCTCATTCAGAGTTCAGACTGGCTGACGATCAGATCGAGCATATTTCACAGCGTGTGGCTTCTTTGCTGTCTAGCGAGTGGGGTAGTACTTTTTTTGCACCTGGAGCCACCTCTTCTGATCAGACCATTACTCCCCACATCTCCACTGTATTTCAGATGATTTCAGATCAGTCCATCAGGATACAGCAACTTGAAGACACAGTCTGGAGATTGACTGGCAGAGTTCTTGACTTGCAGGGGCAAGTCCTTGCTTTAGCCCATCCCCAGCCACAGGAGTCTACTATTGAGGTCACAGACCTCACTGCAGAGGCTGGCAGGCTCAGAGGAGCACTAGAAGGTGGATATGAATTGCTGAGGAAAGAAATCCGAGGATCGAGTGAGCATGCTACCACTCAGTTCACTGCTCTACTTCAATCTGTTTCCAGAGTACTGAACGTACTTGATTCTATTAGACTCACCCTTTCTGTTCAGTCCCTAGCATCTCAGCGTTCTCAGCCTCCCAGTTCATCTCGTTCTCCTGCTCGTGCCAGAGGCAGACGGGGTAGAGGACGTACTTCTGATCCATCAGCTTCTCATACCATATCTGATGACTCCGATCATTGACTTATCTTGATCTTTACTAGATCCTAGGTGTTAGTATCTTGTTCTAGGATCTGTACCTTGGGGTCATGTATTGACAATTAGCTGGTTGATTTTTATAATATGAACTATGTATTGAAACAATTATGATATTAATGGAATCATCTTTTACCTATATTTCTACCTTTTGTAATGATATTGATCATATTTTGGTTATATATATTCTCCTTGTTGAAATATTGTCTTCTCTTTGTTGTTGTTTGCTGTTGATAATTGCTATATTAAGGGGGAGCAAACATCTGTGATATACTCTAAAAGGGGAGAAATTAAAGAATATTTCTGAAAAAGGAAAAGTTAACCATGTCTGATGATGTCAAAAAGGGGGAGAAAGTAAACAATTTAACAAAAAGCAAGCAACTCATTAAAAGCAAAACCCTAAATTATAAAAGAAAAAGGCCTAAATTATGAAAGAAAAAGGGGGAGAAATTAAACAAAAAGCAACTCATCAAAGGCAAAACCCCAAAAGCAAAATTACAAATTATGAGAAATTTGGCATCAAACAGAAATTAAACAAAAAGCAATTCAATTATTGAGAAATTAAACAAAAAGCAACCCATCAAAAGCAAAATTACAAATTATGAGAAATTTGGCATCAAACAGAAATTAAACAAAAAGTAATTCAATTATTGAGAAATTAAACAAAAAGCAACCCATCAAAAGCAAAATTATAAATTATGAGAAATTAATTGAAGAATTTAAAGAACAATACCAAAAGTACAATGCTAAGTACAATGCAATTATGTAACTTTTAAATTACTTCTTTACATATGCTCTGATTTACTTTAAAAATTTAAATATGCTCTGATATATTTCAAAATTCAGACTTGCTCTGATACATCTTTTGAAATTTACCTTGATACATCTTAAGAAATTTAACTTACTCTGATACTCCCTAAAATTTCTTTTAACTTGCTCTGATACATTATAAAATTTGCTCTGATACAGTGTGAAATTTTCTCTGATACATTATAAAATTTGCTCTGATACAGTGTGAAATTTTTTCTGATACATTATAAAATTTGCTCTGATACAGTGTGAAATTTTCTCTGTTATATTATAAATTTACTCTGATACATTGTAAAATCTTTTCAGATAACATTGTAAAAATTATTTTTCTTGCTCTGATATATTGAAAAATTTATTTTTCTCTCTTGTTCTGATATATCTTAAACTCAAAATGATCTAATACTCTTTTCAAATCTTTATGAAAATGGACAAACTATTTTTGCATATGACCATTTATATCACATGCCAAAAGAATCATATTTTTCAAGCATATACACCTATAGTGCATTCTTTTGAAATTAATGCATTCACATAAATGCTTTTGTTCAAGTTTTTGTCATCATCAAAAAGGGGGAGATTGTTGCTCCTAGATTGATTTTGATGATTACAAAGCAGATTGAAGGGATACAAATAATTTTAAAATGAAAAAGTCCTTATGCTCTTCAAGGGCAAAATCATAATTTCACTAAAATCTTGATTTGATAGTAACATTTGGTAGAACAAATGATTTGAAATCTATTGGTGAAAATTTCATTGTGTTTGGACTTATATTTTTGAAGTTATGAAGGTTTGAAGTGCATGAGTCGACTCATGAGTTAACTCATGGCACTGTGAGCTGATTGGCACGCAAAAATTCTCCTTGGCACGCTAGTTTTCTGGCTTGGCACGACCTGTGAGTTGACTCATGAGTCGACCCACAAGGCATGAGTCGACTCATGAGTCGACCCCTGCTGATTTGAGCCAAGAATTTCCAGAAATGCATTCTCTGGTTTTTGCAACAGAGGTCGACTCATGAGTCGACCCCTGAAGCATGAGTCGACTCATGAGTCGACCCCTGCGACGAAAAATATCAGCAACGGCTATTTTTTTGCCCATTTTAATTGCCTTTTATGCTTCCTAAAAATCCTCTAACGGCTCTTTATCTGCCTAAATTATTTTCTCTTGCTCCTAATGCAATAAAATGCTTTAAATGGTGAAAGAAATTGCAGATTAAATAGCAGATCAAACGTGAAATCAAAGAGGAAGAAAAACGAAAGAGAGGATCCAAAATCTGCACGAAAAAGCCTGAGATCAACGAAATATCCAAAAAGAAAAAGAGAGAGGATCCACAATATACAAGAGAGATTGTGAAAGAGAAAAGCAAGAGCATTCAAAGAGAGGATCTTTCAAGCCTATTGCTCAACCTTGATCTAGAGATCTTCCAAAGCCTTCAAGGGATCTTCAATCAACGATCATTCTCTTCTCAAGCATTCGTTCAAGCGTTCATCCATCTTGAAAAAATTCAAAAAGGGTTTCTTCATTTGAGTAAAATTTTTATTGTTATATTCGCTCATTTAAGGAGCTGTTATTGTATTAATCTGTGCTCAAAATTATCTTACTCTTGTAAGTTTTTGTTCTTGATTTTGGAGGATTTTCAAAACAAGGAAAGGTTGATCCGAACCTGAAATCGGAGTGTTTTGGGTTTACTTGTACCCGAGAAACAAGTGATCTAGCTTGGGATAGCTAGTGTCGGAGTTTCCGACGTTTTGTATTCGGGTTGAATACAAAGTATAGTGGATTGAAATTCTCAAGTAGGAGCTTGGGGAGTGGATGTAGGTGCAGGGTTGGCACCGAACCACTATAAATCCTTGTGTTTGTGGTGTGCTTTATCGCTTCACTTTATTTCTTTATTATATTCTTGCATTCCTGCTTTAGATAATTAATATTGAATTAAAGTCTTTGTTTTGTTCTTCATAAGTAATCAGTTGGGCTTAAAATTTTTAGAAACCCAATTCACCCCCCCCCTCTTGGGTTGCATAGCTGGGCAACAGTAAAGATTATGGGATAGCTGTCCATATGATAAATAAATTAGAATACAACTGAAAAATAGTTACGATGAGCTGCATGACAACTATCAGATAACCATTCGTAGATGTGGTGGCACATCGGTAACAGACCGATATAGGATAGCTGACATCAATAACTATCCAAACTGGACATCATATCTTTGGTATCGATAATCAGATCAATCGACAACTAAAGTAAGATGAAGAAGACGAAAGCAAATTGAGATGAGCATTTTGCTTTCTAGCAGTTCTGAATTAAGTCGATTAGTGGATAATATAGGAGAGGCAGATCGGTCATGGGTCGATGTAACATGAGAGAATATTTATCTCAGATAACAATCTGCTGTCATGTGTCCAGACGATGATGAGGTCGGATAATATACACCAACATATCCCCCCACTTTTCAGACCAAAGTGAAATGCTTTACATCGATGTGGAAAGTATTTCAAAGACTTCATTTGACTTGTACTATCATAATAAATACTTTACCCTTTTAGCAACTAAAAATATTAATTTTTTAATCATTCAAAGAGATGCACCATCCTTCAAAAATCGCTCTACCATACGAAGTAATGATAGGTATCTGAAAAGCTGAGATTTCATAAACACTAGAGCCGCTAACTGCAGGACGTGCATGCCAGGTGTCAAAATTCTATTGGAGAGCTCGACTTTCATGCGGATCATGCTTACATGGTAGAATTAGAGAGAGATGCACTGAAATGACTCTCTACAGAGTTGTTGGATAGCTGACAAGTGGCATGAATCTGATGGGATACGGGATCAATCCAGGTTGTTGAGTACTTTTATAAATAGATATGTCCTATCACTAAAAAATCACTTCATCTGCTGTTCTTTGCTGAGACTCTGTCGAAATTTTTCCTGGTCCTTAAGTCATTGGTGGTAAAGAAAAAGGCCCTTTGATGTTGCCAGAGTCAGAGGAGAGAGAAATAGAAGTTCTTCAAAAGCTTCCTCAAGCCCTCTTTCCTCCGCTAGGTATTCACTTCTGTTTTCATCCCATAAAATTTGGGTTTTAGGGTTTTGGAGTCTTTCTTTTTTTCTTTTAGGTAGTTTTCTCTTCTCTGTTCCTCTTCCTTTTGAGTCCTTTTCTTTCTTATCCATCAAAATATTTTTTGATAGCAGTAATGAGATCAGTCAGGATAGTCGGGTATTTTGATCGACCCAGCCGCTGCTCGATTTTGAGGTGAAAAGTCTATTTCGGACAAAGATCGAGGTCAGCATCTCAGATCGGGATAACCCCGAGTCTCCTATGAGGGGACTCATAGATTATCTCGAATCGACTACCAAGCAATCCATTCTGACCGATTTTGATCTTCAGAAACTTAGAGAGAAATACTTCATTCCTGAAGAGTTTCAATTAATAGAGCTAGGTCAGGATGGCAGGATAACTGAACCTCCAGATGGTTGTATCGTATTTTACGATGAGGTACTTTGGTCTGATCTTTGATTTTTCTTATATTTCTTTTTCAGTAATATTTTTGACTTCTATAGAATCCACCCAGCTCAGGTCATCCCAAACGACATTAAGGCAATCATAGTTTTTATTATCTGTTGCAAATTCTCTGCCATAGAACTTAGGATTTCTCTTTTTAGGATAATTTTTGTTCTAAAAAAATATCCCTATGAAAAAGACTGATGGTACTTTTTACCTTGATCGAAATATAAATTTGATTATGCTCTTCCTTCCTCTATACACGATTGGAAAAACTCTTTTTTCTTTATTTTTTCTGATGTTCCATGGGGTTTTAGCTGCAAATGACGTAAGCCTGAGACCAAATAAAACTCATGCAATAAAATACTTCCTGAGAATAAGGAGGCTTTTGCAAAGCTTCTAGATATGAAAGTACCTAAGATGAGCCTATTGGTGACGGAGCACTCATTGCTTGAAGCTGGCATCAGTCAGGTCTTTCTCTAAGATAAGTCCAATGTTAATTTTATAGTTCCACCATTTTTCATTTATATTATCATTTACTGATCTCTTCTACTTTTATGTAATAGAAATAATGAAGTTCAACTTGCAGAGGATGGCAAAGACCAAAAAGAGAAAGACACTGGCCGATAGCCTGCTGTCACTCCTGCCCCCAAGAAGACTAAGGAGGATGCTGCTCCTTCAAGGTCAGCTACCCTCTGATCATCGTCCGAGGCCCTGGTCATTGACAGCCACACCATGCCAATCTCTGCCATCATGCCGAAGCCAGCTCGTTTGTCTATCGAGGTGGCTCGACCACCACCTTCCAAGGGATCACAATCGAAGGGGTTTTCTCCAGTGCCCCCTCCAAATCAAGCAAGGCACCTTGGCCAGCCGACTAGCACCCGAAGCCATCAAATAATCCGCCATCCACCTCAATGGAAGCAATAGACTTGGTGAAGGCGTCACTTATGGAGATGCCAAGGCTGGCCCAGGATCTCTTTGCCAAGATGATGCCTCTGAGAGATCTCGACTCTCGAAGGAGAGACCTTTCCATAGATCAACTAGTGAACTATGGGTTCACTAGCATTATGGATGTAAGTTTTTACTTCTCTTTTTATTTTTTTTATCCTCTCTTTTTTCATATCAATTTTTTACCGATCTAACCATATTTTTTTCTATTCTTTTTTCTTTTTTTTTTACATCAACTTTTGGCCGATCTAATCATTTCTTTTTTCTATTTTTTTTTACAGTTCGTCATGTACCTCAGGCTGATGCATGAGCATATGGGGTGGTTCTACGAGAATAAGAAGACCATGGAGGAAGGTCTAAAGGTCGAGAAAGAGGCCAAGAAGGCAGCAGAAAAGAAGACTGCCAAGGGGAAGGAGATAGCAAAGGGGCTGAAGAAGTAGCTTCAAGAAAAAATAAACACAATAAAAGAAAAAAATAAATAGCTGATGGACAACCAGTGTCAACTCAATGAGAAGGACAATTTGATCGAAAAGGATGATCAGCTACAAAAGAATGTTGAGAGAATCTCCGAGCTAGAGAGCAAGCTCAAAGAGGCCAAGAAGTCCCTTGAAAAGCATGAGGAGGCCTTGGTTACATACCGACATTAACTTGATAAGGATAATGAGCGAATGTCCTGATTTATCGAGGAGTATAAGACCTTCGATGATTTTCAAGATGAGGTGACTAAAGCCTCAGAGGGAGCCTTCGATAGTGGCTTTTAGAGCTATCGGTGCTTGATCATCAAGCAATTTCTCGATCTTGACCTCAATAAGATCACAATTGAGGTAGCTTTGGAGGCAATAGCCGAGGTGACTTCTGGAGCTATTGCCACCCAACTTCCTATAACCCCCTCCTTCGAGATGCCTTCGACCAAGATCCCATCCAGTCCGATTGAGGTCACTATCATAGAAGCTCTTTCGGAGAAAAAGGCCAAGGAAGAAACCAGCTTGGCTCCTCCTAAAGAAGAACCTAGCTCGATGGCTCCTGCCAAGGAAGAACCCAGCTCGACGGCTCCTCCAGTAGAAGATCCTCAGGCCAAAGCCTGATTTATATTTTTTTCTTTCTTTTCAACTTTTATATCAGCCCAATGTGGCTTTTGTAGCTCTTTTCATATTAATGAAATGAAACTTTTTAAATTTATGCTTTTTTTTTTTTGATCTCAGACAATCTGATATGAGTTTTACTTATTTTGAAATATGTACAAGTTATTGAACTTCTGACATCGGTTAGATGATAACAAGTATATGCAATTTAAGATCGATCGATCAAATAGGTCGAATGACTATTCTCAGCTTGAAGAAATAAGATAAATCAATATAATTAACTTTAAGAAGTAATCTTCATTATTGAACTAAATTTAAATCAGATAATGTAATCAGAGATAAATCAATCTCTAATAATTCAATGTAAAGATTTCAAAAATACCTTTAACTAAAGTCGGGGTGGTAGATCAGATTTTATCATTCGTAGATTTGTAATCCATGTTGCCCTCCTATAGTCATCATTAAAGAAATCTAGTTATAGATTTGGGTACTCTTTCCACGAACTTTAGCTTATTTCTTCACTTTACTTGATATGGTCCAATCTAGAGATCGAATGTCTTGAATTGCTTGATAGGGTCTAATCCAGAGATCAGGTATCTTATGATATCTAGTGAGGTCCAATCCGAAGATCAGATACCATTACTACAAGACATGACTACAACAATCACTGCTGTAGTCCAAAAAATTACTGTCATAGCCTACGTCAGTAGTTTCACAACCGCTACCACTGTCGCTATCACCGTAGGTTTATGGCAATAGTTGTTGCGGTGGTTACTGCAACCGCTGTTGTACATCGATATAACAGCGATTATTGAACCACTGCTAAAATCGGATCTATCGCAATGGTATATAGCAATGGTTGGTAAACTATTGTTATACCACTTATAATATCGATTTTCTAACCGCTGCTAGAGCATCTATAGTAGTGGTTTAAGAATTGCTGCTATAGCTTTTATAGCAGCAATTTAGGAACTGCTGCTATAGATGCTCTAGCAGCGATTAGAAAACTGCTACTATATCTTCTACGACAGTGGTTTTGTAACCTCTATCATAGATTATGGCAGCAGTTGGCATAGATAGATGACAGCGGTTAGTACGGATATGACAGCGATTGTGCAACCACTACTGTAGACTGTTGGATGGTAAAAAATATATAAATTTATCTTTTTTTATCTTTTTTTACCTAAGAAATATAGTTTAATATATAATTACTTAAATTAAAACTTGAAAGAATCAAAAATTTTACATAAAACTCAATAATAATATAGAAATATGTTTCAAATACTCAAATTTTTATTACTGATCAAATTGTATTACAATATTTTTTAAATAAAAATAAAATGCATAAAAATCTGCTAAATCTAAATCCTTCTCTCCAAGCATCTCGTCATCATTGAGAGGGGCTGGAGCAGGAGCTAGAGGGGCTGGAGTAGAAGCTGGAGGGGTTGGAGCCAAAATGCTGGCCAACATATCCTGAATACTCAAAAAATTAGCTCCAAGATGAGCGAAGAGCTGTGTCACCATAGTGGACATGACGCTCTGTAGCTGAGATACATGCTTCTCAACCTAAGCTGCCTGCATCTAGACCTCATCAAGCTGCTCTCGACTAATGACCTCGAAAGCATATGAGGAGATGCTCGTCTCTGACCAGTAGCTCATCGATGTATATTCAGGCTTGCAATGAATCCTCCCAGACTCGCAAGCACGTCTAACTTCTCCTGTAATTATAAATTCAAATAAAATCTCATAAAAAATGCTATAATACTAATCATACTAATCATACTTTAGTTATTACTTACAAAAATTCTTTTGATCACGGCGTTCATTGGCCTACCCTTCTTGTCTGTACGATTGGATCGAAAAATGATGCTACGGGTGGGCATCATCTCCTCTCTCATCAGCTATAACAATCAATCAGCTTATTAGAAATATATAAAAAATTAATAATTCAATATAAACTAAAGATCAAAATTTATTACCTCTCTATGCACACGACCGGCCATAGACTCACGACCGAGAGTGTGCATGTATTCCTGAGCAGACCGATTGTTCTGATTCTGATGGGAGGCAGCTTAAAAAGTATTTAAATCATATAAGTTAAAATCAACTATAATTGTCAGTATAATGAAAAATGCATAAGTTATAAATTAAATCTGAAACTCCTGGCTCCTCCAATACCTGACCATCCCCTCCTATTGACTCGAGGGATAGTCCTAGATCCAAGGAACAAGCTCCTCCTCAGTGTCCCTATAGTGCCCTAGCCACTTTTTGTGAAGCTTGACCTTGTAGTTCCAGTACAACTCTCCAATTTTCTACAGTTGGGCATCTCGAACCCTCTCATGATCTGAAAAGTCGTATGTCCTATGCACAAAGTTATCAGAAGTCAGTTATGAAATTATTCTAATCAAACATAGTGTAAACATATCACATGCATATATATAATTAAGATACATTTACCCAAATCTTCTCCCACATCTGGTCCTTGATACCGGCATCCATCAATCATCAGTTTATAGGCAGTATCAGAATATGTCGGACCGCCTCACAAGCACTCCAAAAAGGAATGCATCTCCTGTGTGGTCTCTCCTACTCGCCTCCCCTCCTAAATGTACTCCACTATGATCTGATGCTGGCAGTTCCACATATGCGGCATGCATATGGAACCGTAAAATATCCTATTGGATGATGCACTTGTAATGAAAATACATTACTAATATATAAGAGTATGCAATAACTATATAATAAATAAATAAATAATTGACATAATAAAAATCTACTCTCATTAGGATCATGCGACGTAGATGTCGGTGGAGCCTTATTAATGGTTGGAGTATGTACCGAAGATGTGGTTGCCGATGGAGGCTCAGATGCTGGTGGTGCCTATGAAGCCAAAGCCGATGCAGAGGTAGATAGAGTATACTCTGATAGCGACTCAGATGTGGAGCTCCACATAGCCCGCCGAGGGGCAGAGGTGAAAGCTAGATGACGTTTAGGTGCCATCATGACCTGCAATGTTAATGAACATTAACCAATATAATATATTGTCGAACAATAATATTAGTAGAGCATCAATAAATAAATACTAACATTTATACCAAGATGTTGAACTCATCGTCTAGTGGCATTTATAATATGGACATTACCATTGCTCCTGATAAATATATCTAGGACCTCGACAACATTAGATAAGTTTTGTCCTAAAGAAATACTTTGTATGCATAGTCCAACATCGTCATCAACCTTGATATCATCAAAGATATGCCTAGGCACCACCCTCATAACAATACCCTACTAAAGTTCCAAGGGATCACTAATATAGAAGACTTGACTAGCTTGGGGGGCAAATATATACAGTTCTTCAGTGCGGAGATGGCATTGCATGTTAATGAGAGTAAAACCACACTCATCAGTCTTTATCTTTGACTGAGTCAAGGTCTCAAATCAATTGTATTTCATCAATGCAATCTTTCTATTAGAATAATAGTCCAAGATGACTATCTTCTCCACAACCCCATAATAGTTCAGATCCTCCGTATAAGGCTGTGAATCCCTCGTGCTAACATAACACCCAGTAGTGGTGCTTAACATCACGCCACTATTTTGTGTTGCCATGTTTATGGATCGATTGTGAATATTGAACCTATAGCCATTAATGACGAGCTGTTTGTACTCACATACGGTACGATTAGGTTCCATTGAAAGAGCACATATTTCAGGGCTCACATCATCGAGTGGTAATCTCCACACCTAAGAAGATGACACCTAATTAGTAAACATGTTCAAATAAGGTGTACAAAGTAGGAATATGTACTCGCTTACATGATCTTTGAACCACTTAGAAAACTCTTTGCTGTGCATTTTCTCCTTTTTTCGCATACTTAGAGTGTTATATTTTACTCTTATGACCTCCTTGTGTTTGCTACATGCATAAAAAATAAATTTAGATGTAATGAGATATTTTTTTTTAAGTAATGAGAAATAAATAAGGCTGAGTGACTCACCTTATGTACGACTTAATGACATCACAATTGAATAGCACGTAGCGGTGCATCTTATCCTTTTCCTCAAAGCACAAATCAGTGAGGCGATATGAAGTGAAAAGTTCACCCGACTGTGAAATAGACTCAAATGCAGACTTAATTGGCTCAAACTGATCATCCTGATTTCTCGTTGGTCGGTTACGATGTGTCTCGAGTTTGTTTAAGTATATGGTATAAAATTCATATACTCTTGATCCAAATAATCTTCTATTATGGATCTCTTTGAATGATTCATATTTCTAACACAAGATTTCAGCATTTGAATATTCCTTTCGATGGGGTACATCTATTGGAGAACACTGGACCTCCAAGTGCAACTTCTCCTATAAGGTGTATGGTGAGATGCATCATAATTGTAAAAAATGATGGTGAAAATATCTTCTTCAGATCACATAATATAGTCACCGTCCTTGTCTTCATTTCTTTTACATCTTTCTTAAGTAACCTCTTCACACAAATATCTCTATAGAAGTTGCAAAGATGTATAACAGCCATTCTCATATTTTTTTGACAACACACGTCGAATAGCTATTGGGATCAACTCTTGCATCAACACATGGTAATCATGAGTCTTCAATCCACCCAGTCTGACATCTTTAATATTCACATGCTTTGATATGTTGCTTGAGTATTCATCTGAAACTTTTATGTTCTCCAATGCATGAAAAAATATGGACTGTTCGGAGGCACTCATAACATAGCATGTATGAGAAAGCCTCCACTGTTCTCCCCCTACCGGCTTTGGGTGAAGTGATCTCCTAATTCCCCATTCTTTCAAGTCAAATCAAGAATTCAAGTCATCCTTGATCTTATTCTTGATATTCAAGATCATTGTCAATAGAAGCTCGCATACATTCTTTTCAATGTGCATGACATATAAGAGTAGCGCAATAAGTTTGTCTCCCAATATGGTAAGTCAAAGAATATTTTTTTTTCCTCCAATTAAAGTGTGTGTCATCTGTCTTTGATCGATGCTTCCTCTTCTTACCACCAATCGGATTATCTTTTTCAAATTCAATACTGAGACCATCTAACTCTCTCAATACCTCACTCCTAGACATCCGTCTAGGTGCTTCACCTTCTTCAACAGTGCCATCGAAGGAGCGTGCATTCCTTTTGTATGGATGGTTTCGATGGAGAAAACATCGCTGCCCCATAAAGCTAAAGTTCCTTCGATATGTCTACCTTTTAGATTGGATGTTTTTTTCATAAATCGGACATGTTAGCTTTGTTAGATGTATGCCCTAGATGCCAGATTGGCTGACACATTTCTGTACAAATATAAAGGCAAATTTATAATTTTGACTATAAATGAATAAAAGGGTTATTCTACTATCACATTGTGTACATTATATTTATGATACATTCTTTGAGTTAGTAAGAATATTAATTCATATTTTCAAGAGTTAAAAATTTAAGGTATGAATTTACATAACTAACTCATAAACAACTTCTGAACATAGGATCATCACGAGGATGGTGATCGATCCGGAAGGTTGATGTATGATCGCTTCCTTAGGATAGATGTATCTTGAGTCTATGATGTGGAGACATCGGAGTGAGAGCACAGGTATTTGTTGAGAACGGGAGTACTGAGCGTGACCACCTCGAGCAGTCATAAGGAAGTCTACCTTCTCGTCGATGACTAGCTCGATGCTGCAGCTGTGTGTCTAGTTCTTTGACCTGAGGTACATCGACAGTTCACCTTGAGTGTGTTATAGTTTAACTATACCATAACTCGATCTTCTAGCCATTCAAAATTCTGAGGTGTATGTTGGCTGTAGCATATTCATTGTAGGAATCAGATCGCATCAAGAAGGGATCTATCAACCTCGGTAGATGAGAGGAGTAGTCCTATGATGATCGAAAGATCGAGTCCTTAAGCCCATGGCCATGGCAGAGTAAAATAATGAAAAAAAGTTTTCCATTGGGGTTTCACATCAGACTCAGATCGATCGATTGATTCATATGACTGATGTTGGGTTTGACGAGTTTATCTTAATCCTAATTCAGTCGGAACTCATGATAGAAGAACTCAATCACACAGGTAGCTGCACCGAGAGGTTCATTTTCATTTCTGATGGGTTGCTACCATATACTGCTAGGTGTCACTGGTGGATTTTGGAAGCAATTAGAATGATCTTGATGATCGATCATTCTAATTGTCTGAATCAGAAGAGTTCTGGTCCATCGAAAGGAGTTTCGATGATGTCGATGATGAGATCACGACATGTCTCATTATCATACAGAAATGAACCTAACTGGGTCACACAAACAAGAGTTAGGGTCTGGATGTCATCAATTGAGCTAGTCCAGTTCGATTGATTTGGATTAGATCTAATTAGGTTCAAAAAAATCATGCTAGCACACGATTGAGCCTAACTTTCTCCTCGTGTAATCTTTTCTATCTCGACTGAGGCAAATATGATTTGACTCACCCAGAGAATCTTGAGAAGATTTTTCATAGTCTGACTGGAGCCAGTTCAGTTCATAAAGGACTTATCTTAATTCATAAGATAAATTTAAGACAACACCTGCTAATTCCTGTCACCTGCCATTTTGTTTTAGGGCATTGGTCAAATATTGACCCATGGATCTTGGACTGAAGGCCACTTGGCAAGAGGTCATTGGAGAGTTTTAGTAAAGTGTCCACCTGCTAAATTAGCCCTCAATGTGGGTGCCATAATTAGATATGGCGTGCGCCCCAAGTGGATAAGGATAGAGTCCCATGAGATGAGGACTCTGATCCCTTGATCAACTTGGACTGTGGGGCGCCAATCTCACTATGCTTATCCAGTGTTGGCACCAATAGTAGGAGGGATTGTGGGGATTCTTATCTGATATGATCAAATGATATCACTTCACCAATCAAAATTTTTTCAGAATTAATTAAAATTTTTGATTGGTCGAATGATGTGGCACTGCATGGTGCAGCAGGGTCTATTTAAACCCTGTCTGCACCTAGGGTTAAGAGTCTCTACGCAATAACCAGCAAAAGCTGAATTCTCTCTACTTATCCATACCCCCTCTGCTCCTTTCTCTCCTCTCTTCACATCCAAGAGGTTGGGCATCCATCTGGTGCTTGTCCAAGGCGTGGTGGCTTCCTGATTAGAAGGCTGCAGAGATTTGTCGAGAAGCTGCTGCTCCATCTTCAGAAGATCTTTTGAAGATCTTTCAGATCAGATCTAGATCTAATTTTTAGAGTAAAGATTTGTGAGGAGAAGATGATTTAGATCCTGCTTGAGTAGATATCGATAGAGGTCAGGCGACTGCGTGGCTATTTTAGAACCTTGGGCATTGCTGCGATCATCTACAGGGTAATCTAGTTACCCTAGAGGTATTTCTCTATTCCTCATATTTTTAGATTTAATTTTAGATTTAATATTAGATAATAGAAATTAAATCTAATAGATCTTAGATCTAAAATATTATAAGATATATTTTTTTTGAAATATTTCGCCCCAGATCTCATTAGATCTGGAAGATCCTACAAGGAAAAAGCCAGTTTTTCCTTCAACTGGTATCAGAGCCAGGTTGATGGCTCTATTTCAGATCTAATTTAGATCTAATTTTTATTTTTATTTATCTAATATTAATAGATTTTAGATGTCACATCAGATGTGATAGGATCTGAAATCAAAAAAATTTAAAATTAAATCTAAGTAGATCTAACATGTATGAGATGCATGACTAGACTAGGAGTAGTTTGATCTATGAATAGTCTTATAGTTTTATATTTTAATATGATTAAAATATAAATTAGATCTAATTTATTTTTATTTTTTTGATGTTATAAATATTATATTCAAATCAAAAAATAAAAAATAAAATTTTAATTAATACATAAGATTGATTTGTTGCATGCCCAGACTAGTTGTAGAATTATTCTAATAACTGTCTAGAATAGATTTTATATTGAATAGTTTAATTTAAATCTAATTTTTTAGATGTTATATGTGATGTATCAGATCTGAAAGCATGCTAATTAGATCAGATTTTAATACATGAGATGTATGCAAAGTATGTATAAGTTAGATCTGAAATTATATATGTGATATGTAACTTAGATCTAACTAGTTTTGTAGTTAAATTAATATTTCTGATTAAGGTGTTTCTTATGGCCGTCCGGTCATAAGAAAAAGTAGGGTTTAAGACCCTCTCCTCCCATTCAATGGGGTGTTCTTATGGCATATAGGGGTGCTGCACGTTCATCCTTAATCAAAAATCAAAATTTACTTTTCTGCAAAACCTTAGATCCTGAAACCTTAGGATTTATTTATATATTTTATTTATGAACCCAAAACTTAATTAATGAATTAAGCTTATGAAATTAAATTAGATCTAAAATTAAGAATTTCATATCTAAGCTATTTTTATAAAATTGGGTTCCGGCTTGGGTAGCTCAATTAGGTCTAGTGGTTGATCAAATCCAATCAAAAGTTGGTTAGGTGGGATCATGAAAGCTAATAATTGACCAGCCTAATAGGATTACGTCTAGGTCAAGGTCGAATCACATTTTGATGTGACTCGATCAAGTTAAGACCTAATTTGGCTCAGTGGTTAGAGCCTGCATTGTAGACTAACCCAATTGATTCTGGTTCGACAATTTGGTACCTAGGTAAGTTGGACAGATGCGATCGATTGATTTTTAATTGAGAGCTACTCGACTTGAATGTGTTTTTGTCAAGTTAATGGCATATCCCTCCCACCGGTCTCACTTACCTAGCCATATGTGTCGATCCAGTTCTGATTTGAGGTGACTAACAATTCGAGCTAACCCATGTCACTAGGTTAGTCATAATTGTTATGACTATGTCAAGTAAATTTAATGAGACCTTAATCAAATCTTCCTAAAAAAATATTAAGTCTAAGATCTTCCACTATTGTGGATGTGCGGCCCTTCCCGGAGTTGATTGTTCTCGACTGGTTATAGTGGCTCAGTTGCACCGGAAAGACGCAACCATGTCCATTAGGCATTAGATGCTACGGATTAAAGGATGGATTGTGCTCAATATTTCGGATATGGTGAGGGACCAAATCTGGAATCTAATTCATGCAAATGGTGGGTCTGACTTAACTAAGGATTGGAACAATATTTCGGGCACGGTGAGCTTCATGAATTAGAGATCAAGTTTTAGGTACACTATGATTAGAGAATCATTAGAGAAGAGTTGTCCACTCATCGATTGATCCATCATCAATAACTTTTAGGTGAGGTGGTGAGCTAGTCGGTGAGACCGCACCACCCACTAGAAATCACTAATCACGGAGATTTTCACATCTCTACCTAGGGAGTATAGGGATCTGAGAAAATAGTGGAAGCCTAATTTGTTTAAAAATGAAACCCCTAAACAAATTGGTTAAGTCTGATTATAAAATCTATCTAGAAATTTTTGACTCTTTACAGGAAACATGTCTGCGTCCAACCCCCTGACCAAAATACTAGACACCCATAAATTGACTGGATCTAATTTCAAGGACTGGTTGAGGAACTACAGAATTATTCTGGATTCTGAGAAACTAACTCATGTCTTGGATCAGGACCCACCTGCCATACCGGCACGTCCGACTGCTGAACAGAGAGCGTCTCTGGAAAAGTGGACGGATGACGATAACAAAGCTAGGTACTACATGTTAGGTGCCATATCTGATGACTTGCAGTACCAGCATGAGAATATTATGACTACCCGCCAAATGTTGGCTCACCTACAAGAGTTGTTTGGTGAACAAAGTCACACAGCCAAGTATCAAGTCTGCCAAAGACTTTTTAAGACTGAAATACATGATGGGCAGTCAGTTCAAGATCATTGTTTGTCAATGATCAAGGACCTTGAGGAGCTTGAGAAGCTCGGTGTCATCTTAGACAGGGATTTTTAGATTGATGTGATCTTTCAATCCTTGTCTGATGCATATGGTCAGTTCATCATGAACTTCCATATGCATAAGATGCAGTGTACCTTGGCTGAGTTAATGAATATGTTGGTTACGGCTGAGCTTTCTTTGAAGGGTTCAAAAGGCTCAATCCTTATTGTGGAGCAGACTTCTTCCAAGAGAAAGTCTTTTGGAAAGAAGAAGAAGTCTGCGAAGAATCAGAAGGTGGATAGAAAGAAGAAGAAGATGGAACCGAAGAAGAAGGCTACTGAAAAGGAAAATATTTTCACTGCAATTGAGATGGCCATTGAAAACAGAACTATCCTCGGTACCTGACCACCCCGAAGAACAAGAAGGATGGTCCTTCTGGAGGTATGCTCGTTATAGAATCTAATCTTACAGTTTTCTCTGCATCCAGTTGGGTACTTAACTCTGGTTCTAGTGCTCATTTGTGCACTTCTATGCAGGATCTTGAGGAGAGCAGAAAGCTGAGGGATGGGGATATGATCCTATACGTCGGAACAGAGCAAGAGTTGCTGCTGTGGCCGTGAGAACCTACCCTCTGCGATTATCGTTAGGATTAGATTTAGTTCTTAGAGATTGTTATTATGTGCTTGGAGCAAGCAGAAATTTGATTTCTGTTTCATGTTTAGCACAAGAAGGCTATGTGATTAGCTTTCATAAGAACCATTGTAACATATTTTATGAAAATAATAAAGTTGCAAATGGTTTTCTTATTAATGGTCTCTATCAGCTACATATTGATGTATCTGTATTTTATATCGAGCAAAATGTGAATGCCATGGGAATTAAAAGGCCTAGAGATAGTCTAAATGATAGGTATCTGTGGCACCTAAGGCTAGGTCATATAGTGGAAGACAGGGTTAACAAATTGGAGAAATCTGGGCTATTGAGTCCGTTGACTTTCGAGTCATATCCAGTTTATGAATCATGCCTTCAAGGCAAAATGACCAAGCTCCCTTTTACAAGACATGGGAAAAGGACCACAGACCTACTTGCCCTAGTACATACAGATGTGTGCGGCCCATTTATATGCCGGCTAGAGGCAACTATGTCTACTTCATTACCTTCACTGATGATATGTCTAGGTACGGATATGTGTTTCTAATGAAACACAAGTCTGAAGTCTTTGAAAAGTTTAAAGAATTCAGATATGAGGTAGAAAAACAAACAAAAAAATCCATTAAGGTTCTTTGATTAGATCGAAGAGGTGAATACCTTAGTCAGGAGTTTCTAGACTATCTTAAGGATAATGGCATAGTCTCTCAATGGACTCCACCTGGAACGTCACAACTCAACAGGATTTCAGAATGGAGGAACCGGACCCTATTAGATATGGTCCGTTCCATGATGAGCTTCACGGACCTCCCTGAATTTCTTTGGGGACATTGTCTCAAGACAGCAATATATGTATTGAATAGGGTTTCCTCTAAAACCATTCCTACCACACCGTATAAGATATGACATGGTAAGAAGTCAAGTCTGAGTCATCTCAAAATTTGGGATTGTCTGGCTCATGTCAAGAGATATCAGGCAGATAAGTTAGAGTTCAGATCTTTTAGAGCTCGGTTCATAGAATATCCTAAAGAGTCATTAGGATACTATTTTTATTTTCCGAAAGATCATAATGTGATTGTGAATCGACATGCTATTTTTCTTGAAAAATAGTTTATTCAAGATGATGGCATCGGAAGAATAATTAAGCTTAAGGAGAATATCTCCCAAGAGCAACGAGCTAAAGAACCTGAGGAACCAAATCAATTAGAACCAGTCCTAACACAACCTCTTCCACCTCGTAGATCGACTAGGGTTTTTCGTCCTCCTAAAAGATACTTAGGTACTATACAAGAGGAAGTAGAGAAAATATTTCTCACAGAAAATGGGGCTCATGGTGATGACCCCAAGACCTATGATGAGGCGATATCAGATATCGACTCCAAAAAATGGTTAGAGGCAATGAGATCAAAAATTGACTCGATGCACTCAAACCAAGTCTGGACCTTGATAGATCCACCTGAAAGTATTGTATCTATTAGGTGTAAATGGATCTTCAAGAAAAAGATAGGTGCAGATGGGAATGTGAAGATATTCAAGGCTAGCTTGTAGCGAAAGGTTATAGTCAGCGCGAAGGCATTGACTATCAGGATACCTTTTTGCCCGTAGCCATGCTAAAATCCATCCGCACATTGCTTGCTGTTGCAGCCTATTTTGATTATGAAATATGACAGATGGATGTGAAAATGGTATTCTTAAATGGATATCTTAAGGAAGATATCTGTATGGAATAGCCGCTTGGTTTCACATCCAGTGATGATGATCACAAGATCTGCAAGCTACAAAAGTTCAATTATGGACTTAAGCAAGCATCTCGGAGCTGGAATACTCATTTCAATGATGTGATCAAAATGTTTAATTTTATCAAGAATGAAGAAGAACCATGTGTGTTCAAGAAGGTCAGTGGGAGTGCAGTTGTCTTCCTCGTAATGTATCCTTAAGTACTTGAGAAGGACTAAGGATATGTTTCTAGTCTTTGGGAATGGAGAACTTTAGGTTCAGAAATTTATAGACTCAGACTTTATGTCTGATATAGATAATCAAAAGTCGACATCTGGAAGTCTGTTCATTTGCAATGGTGGTGCAGTTAGCTGGAAGAGTTTCAAGCAGATGATGATTGCTGATTCCACCATGGAGGCAGAGTATATTGCTGCATCGAAAGCTATGAAGGAGGTATTCTAGTACAAGAAGTTTGCCGCAGAGCTTGGAGTGATGTCATCGGATGCCATCCCTCTTTACTGCAACAATAATGACGCCATAGCCTTAGCTAAGGAGCCAAGGTCTCATCAGAAGTCCAAGCATATCGAGCGGCGATTCCATCTGATCTGTGATTACCTCAAAAAAGGTTATGTCGAGGTTAAGAGAGTTGACTCTACAGACAATGTGGCAGACCCACTGATAAAGCCATTAGACTAGCAGAAGATCAAAGCCCACCTTGAGAAGATGAGACTTAGATATGTAGCCAATTGGTATTAGGTCAAGTGGGAGTTTGTTAGATGTGTGCCCTAGATTCCAGATTAGCTGACACATTTTGTACAAATGTAAGGATAAATTTATAATTTTGACTATAAATAAATAAAAAGGTTATTCTACTATCACATTGTGTACATTATGTCTGTGATACATCTTTTGAGTTAGTAGGAATGTTAATTCATATTTTCAAGAGTTGAAAATTTAAGGTATGAATTTACATAACTAACTCATAAACAGCTCCTGACCATAGGATCATCACGAGGATGGTGATCGATCTGAAAGGTTGGTGTACGATCGCTTTCTTAGAGTAGATGTGTCTTGAGTCTACGGTGTGGAGACATCGGAGCGAGAGTAAGTAGTCCTATGATGATCGAAAGATCGAGTCCTTAAGCCCATGGCCATGGTAAAGTGAAATAATGGAAAAAAAATTTTCATTGGGGTTTCACATCGGACTCGGATTGATCGATTGATTCATATGACTGATGTTGGGTTTGACGAGTTCACCTTAACCCTAATTCAGTCGGAACTCATGATAGAAGAACTCAATCACACAGGTAGCTGCACCGAGAGGTTCGTCTTCATTTCTGATGAGTTGCCATCATATACTGCTAGGTGTCACTAATAGATTTTGGGAGCAATTAGAATGATCTTGATAATCGATCATTCTAATTATTTGAATTAGAAGAGTTCTGGTCCATCGAAAGGAGTTTCGATGATGTTGATGATGAGATCACGACATGTCTCATTACCATACAGAAATGAACCTAACTGGATCACATAAACAAGAGTTAGGGTTTGGATGTCATCAATTGAGCTAGCCCAGTTTGATTGATTTGGATTAGATCCAATTAGGTTCAAAAAAATTGTGCTAGCACACGATTGAGCCTAACTTTCTCCTCGTGTAATCTTTTCTATCTCGACTGAGCCAAATGTGATTTGACTCACCCAGAGAACCTTGAGAAGGTTTCTCACAATCTGACTGGAGTCAGTCCAGCTTATAAAGGACTTGTCTTAATTCAAAAGATGAATTTAAGACAACACCTGCTAATTTCTATCACCTGCCATTTTCGTTTTAGGATATTGGTCAAACATTGACCCATGGACCTTGGACTGAAGGTCACTTGGTAAGAGGTCATTGGAGAGTTTTAGTGAAGTGTCCACCTGCTAAATTAGCCCTCAATATGGGTGCCATAATCAGATATGACGTGCGCCCCAAGTGGATAAGGATAGAGTCCCATGAGATGAGGACTCTGATCCCTTGATCAACTTGGACTGTGGGGCGCCAATCTCACTATGCTTATCCAGTGTTGGCACCAACAGTTGGAGGGATTGTGGAGATTTTTATCTGATATGATCAAATGACATCACTCCATCAATCAAAATTTTTTTAAAATTAATTGAAATTTTTTGATTGATCGAATGATGTGGCACTGCATGGTGCAGCAGGGTCTATTTAAACCTTGTCTGCGCCTAGGGTTAAGAGTCTCTGCGTAATAACCAGCAAAAGCCTGAATCCTCTCTACTTCTCCATGCCCCCTCTTCTCTTTTCCCTCCCCTCTTCACGTCCAAGAGGTTGGGTATCCATCTGATGCTTGTTCAAGGCGTGGTGGCTTCCTGATTAGAAGACTGCAGAGATTTGTCGAGAAGCTGCTGCTCCAGCTTCAGAAGATCTTTTGAAGATCTTTTAGATCAGATCCAAATCTGATTTTTAGAGTAAAGATTTATGAGGAGAAGATGATTCAAATCCTGCTCGAGTAGATACTGATAGAGGCCAGATGACTGCATGGCTATTTTAGAACCTCGGGCATTGCTGCGATCATCTACAGGGTAATCTAGTTATCCTAGAGGTATTTCTCTATTCCTCATATTTTTAGATTTAATTTTAGATTTAATATCAGATAATAAAAATTAGATCTAATAGATCTTAGATCTGAAATATCATAGGATAATTATTTTTTGAAATATTTTGCCCCAGATCTCATTAAATCTGGAAGATCCTATAAGGAAAAAGCTGATTTTTCCTTCAAGCTCACCTTTCGTGATCCAACCTGACATAGGGCATAAGTTGGAAAGTCATTTATTATCCATATATGTGCCACTTGCATGGAGAATGACTCATTCATCAAAGCATCAAAAGTTGAAATATCTTGAATGCTCCATAACTATTTCAGCTCGATAATAAGAGGCGCAAATAGACATCAATGTCATTTCCTACCTCCATCGGTCCAGGGATGAGCACTGTCATGAAAGCAAAGAGTTTTTTCATACACATCTATAGTGGGAGGTTGTAAACATGAGTAAACACTGGCCATATACTATGGTTGGTATTAATGTGCTTGAACGGATTGAAATCATCGCATGATAAGTCCAACCTCACATTGCGTCTCTTGTGCGAAGTCGGAATATATTTCATTAAACTTCCACCATGCCTCTCCATTGGTTGGATGCCTTAATGCATCATCTTTTGTTCGCTCTTCTTCATGTCATCTCATGTCCTTCAATGTCCTCACTGATATAAATAATTTTTATAGTCTCGGTATTAAAAAAAATGCGACATCAACTTTTGAGATACACGGGTTGATGTGCCATCTTTATTCTATTTCCATCTTGATATACCGCATCTCTTGCATTCATTTCAGTTGGCATCCCCCTCCCAATAGAGCATGCAATCATTAGGGCATGCATGTATCTTGGTGTAAATAAAATCCAACTATTCAATAATCTTCGATGCGTCATAATTATTCTTTAAGATTTGTGCATTATCTGAAAAAATATCTCTCAAAATCTCTAGTATACAGTTCACTTCATTATTATTGAACCCATGGAAGTATTTCATATGATACAATCGAATTAAGAACTCAAGCTTTGCCATCTTTTCACACTCGAAATACAATGAAATATTAGCATCCTCCATCAACTTGTGGACCTTCTCCACATCCTCATTGTTTATCATGCTACCAACCACAAAATCAGGCATGGATGTAGATGCATCGTCATTGTGGCCAACAAATGCAAAAATATTACAAACCATTTGTTTCACTCCTCCATCATGTTGATTGCCTCCTTATGGCCTGTATTCATCATGTTGATCCCAACAAATTTCATAGTCAAATTTAAAGCCATAAATAGTGAGGTGATCATTTACATCTTGATGAGATAGCCAAGGCCCACCTATACATTTCTTACAAGGACATTGGATAAATCCATGGTCTCTGAATTTTTTTATAGCAAAATCAAAAAACTTTTGAAGTCCAGCCTCATATTCTGACAAGAGTCTACTCAACTTCATCTACCCCTTATCCATTATAAAAATGGTGATACTGCAATTAAATCACATATAGAAATGAGATACAATACAATAACATCAAGATAATTATCTATAGAATTAATTATAATTTTTAGACTATCCAAACTGGATAATTAATTAACCAATGTACATAATTCTTTTATCTGTATAAAAATATATAAATATACGGATGTCATAGAATATGTACATTAATCAAAAGATGGATTTATAGTTCAATGCATGGCTTAGAACCCATCGTAAAGTGGCACGGCCTATGATCCACTAGCACGGTCTAGAATCCGACATCCCATAACCCACAGGCATGGCTCAAAACCTGCCAGCGCGGCCCAAAATCATGGGATCATTATATAGGCAAAAAAAAATATTATTTGCATTAAATATCATTTTTAGATACCAATGCATTATAAACAAAAAATATTATTTTCATTAAACATCATTACATACCAATGCATTATAAATAAATATAAATAAAAATACATTAAATATATTTTCAGATATGTAATAAATGCATCCTATCACCAACTAATAGATAAAGATAGATCATATCTCATTCAAAAATTATAGTAATTCTATAGGTTCATTATAGTAATCAAATGATATGCATATGGATCGAAAAAAATTTCGACAGTATTCTTTTTTAGTTCTTCTGTATAGGGAGAATAAAAAAAAATGCTATCTGAAATTTTTTTTGAACCCTCGACATATCATTTGATTATTATAATTACCTATAAAATTATTTGTAATTCCTAAACTGTCTAAATTGGACAATTAGTTGATCATTGTACATAATTCTCCTATCCGTATAAAATATATAAATGTATGGATACCGTAGATTATATACATTAATCAATTGATAGGTCTATCGTTATGTAATACAACAAGCAAAAGCAACAGGGACTAAACAGTAACTTAGAACTCGACAGCCTAGAACCCGCCAGCACAGTCCAAAATCCGTCGGCATGGCCCAAAATCTGTTGGTCCGATCTAGAACCCGATAATCCGAAACCTGTCGATACGGTCTAAAACCTGCTGGCACGGTTCCGAACTTGATAGCCCAAAATCTGTCGGCATGGTCCAGAACCCAACGGCACGGCACACAGCCACCGACAAGGCCCAGAACTTGCCGACGGTAGTTTTTTTTAAATATTATTATGACATAATTATTATTAAATATTATTATGACATAATTATAAAAATAATTATAAAAATAATATTTAAAAGGGAGGCTCAGATTCATTAGTTAATCATGCATTATAATGTTACTTTCGGTATCCGCTACAAGTAGACCAAATCGGCTGCGAATGGTTGCCCGCTAAACAGCCGTAGGCCATCCAAGATCACATTGCCGTTCGAAATTGTTAAAATATTTGTAGAGGAAGAGAAAAATAAGAGAGAAATATCACTAAAATCATACTAAAAATTAATCATGTTTCATTCGAAATCATCACAGCCTCTTTATAAATATATATATATATTTTTCATAAAGTGGGACGGCCCAGAAACTGTCGACACGATCCAAGACCCAATGGCCCAGAATTCACCGCCACATTCCAAAACCCAATGACCTAGAACCCATCGGTACAGCCCAAAACCCATCGGTACAGCTCAGAACCCAACGGTCTATAACCCATCGATCCAGCCCAGAATCCACCGGCCCGACCCAGAGTCTGATGATCCAAAATCTATCGGCACGGCCCAAAATCCGCCAGCATGGCCTAGAACCTGTTGGCTCGGCCCAGAACCCATCGGCCTAATCGAGAATCCAACGGTCTAGAACCCACCAGTATGGTCCAGAACCCACCGACACGGCCCTAAATTCGATGGCCCAGAACCTGACGACACAGCCCACAGCTGCCAACAAGGCCCAGAACCCATCGTCGATAGTTTTCTTTAAATATTATTATGACATAATTATTATTAAATATTATTATGACATAATTATAAAATAATATGACATGAAATGAAAAAAAATAAAAGTCATACCTGCATCTGCGGGGAGGGGAGTCACACAGAGCTGTGGGGGTCGCCGGTAGTGGCGCTAGAGGAAGGGGGACGGTGGTAGGGCATGGCACAGGGCCAAAGGGGGCCGGGGCCAAAGGTGGCCGGGGTTGAGGAAGGCGAGGCAGGGCCAAAGGGGGCCGGCGGTGGGGTCGAGGGAAGAGGGAGGTGGGGTTGGGGAAGAGGGAGGCGGGGCCAGGAAGGCTGGGGCCGAGGGAGGCGAGGCCGGGGGAAGAGGGAGGCGGGGCTGAGGGAGGTCGAAGAAGAGGGAGGCGGGGCACATGGCCGAGGGAGATCGGGGAAGAGCGAGCTGACGATGGTGCTAGAGGGAGGGGGTGGCAGTGGGGCGGACAGACGGTGGAGAGGGTAGGGGTCAGATAGAGAGGAGAGGGAGAGAGAGAGAGAGGAGGGAAATCAAAACGTTGGTGCAAAATGAAGAAGAGGGGGCGGGCTGGAAAAATGACCTAACCTATGGCAGCGATTTTAAAAACCACTACCATATGACAACTATTGCAATGGTTATGCATAACCGCTATCATACATGACCTATAGCAGTGTATGCATAACCGCTGCAATAGACTTATGGCAGCGGTTATGAATAATCATTGTCATAGGTAGAATATAAATTTTATATTTTTTTTTGAATATGATATAATTTTAAAATTTAAAATTTATCTTCACCATTCATTATCTAAGTAATTATCATAGGAGTATCGTCACAAAAAATTACTTCGATCTGATAGCCCTAACTATGTTGATCAATAAAATTTAATTTCGACGGTCACGAACGATTGTATGAAGATCTGATAGATAGAGATCATCGATAGATCCAAAAATTTATAACAATGATCTCGATATTATTTATAACACACTATCAAAATTTTACTTCAATCGAACATCATTATCATCATCAATTTAGTATGGGATGATTTCGTTCGTTAAATAAAAAATGAGTGATCTAAAGGTCAAATGGCATCCGATTATGAGATAATTTTTTAGATAAATAATCTTTGCTACTACTTTAATTATTTATATGATGATGATCATAAAATTTAAATCATATGTATATGAACAATCTAAAATTAAATATCTCTCGATACTCATTCTTAAAGTCTTTAAGTAATTATGCTTGTGCTTTTGTAAAATCTACTTAGTATGGATGGTTCATATAGGTATGGTTTAGATTTTATGATCATCATCGTATAAATAATTAAATAATAATAAAAATTATTTATCTAAAAAATCATCTTATAATCGGATGTTGTTTGATCTTTTCATCATTTATTTTTTATTTAATGGCTGAAATTATTCTATGCTAAATTGATTATGATAATGATATCCGATTGAAGTAAAATTTTGATAGTGTACTACAAACATCATCGAGATCATCGTTGTAAGTTTTTAGATCCATCGATGGTCTCTATTTATCAGATCATCATGCGGCCGTTCGTGACCGTCAAAATCAAATTTTATTGATTGACATAGCTAAGGCTATCAAATCGAAGTAGTCTTTTGTGACCACACTCTAACGATAATTATTAAGATAATGAATGATGAAGATAGACTTTAAATTTTAATATTACATCATATTCAAAAAAAATATGAAAAAAAATTTATATTCAGTTTATATAGCAGCGGTTGCACGAAACCACTGCTATAATCAGTTATAGTAGTGGTTATTATTAACCACTACAATAAGTTTGACCTATAGTAATGGTTACACCTAACCACTACTATAGGTCGGAGATATGGCAGCGGTCACTATAACTACTGCCATATGTCGAACCTATAGACGCGATTATACATAATCGCTGCTATAGGTCGAATTTTTGGCAGTCGTTATTTGTTACCGCTGCTATATCTCCAATCTATGGCTGTGGTTAGTCAACTACTATGATATCTAGAACCTATTACAATGATTATTTGTAACCATTGTAATAGGTCGGGACTATGGCTGGATTACATTTAACCGCTGCCATAGGTTGCCATGGCAGTGGTTTCTTATAACCGCTGCCATATGTCTAATGTATGCAACGGTTATGAATAATCACTGCAATATCTACTATGGCAGCAGTTATTGAACCGCTGCCATAGTAAGCATTGCCATAGGCATGTTCTATAGTTGTGTACTTCATATTCTTTGGTGAGGTCCAATCTAGAGATCGGATATCTTATATTCTTTGATGAGGTCTAATTCGGAGATCGAATATCTCACATCAAGTTGTCTCATTTTTATCAAAATTTTTGTGGCATTATCGTGACTTTTCGAACCTCGTTTCAGAATTTTTATGGCCTTATCATGGCTTTTTCGATCTCGTTTCAAAAATTTTATGGTTTTATCATGACTTTTTCGATCTCATTTTGAAATTTTTATAACCTTATCGTGACTTCTTCGATCTCATTTCAAAATTTTTATAGCCTTATCGTGGCTTTCCAATCTTGTTTGGACAACTTGATTTTATCTGGTGATCATCCTCATTTGATTAGGTTTCACTGATCTGGTTTGGATGAAGAAAGATTTTTCAAAAGAAATTTTGGCAAGAATTTTATCTTTATTAGGACAAAAATTGAATGCTTTATTGAAAAAATTTTATTGATAATATATTTTGAGATTTTCAGTATTCCATATTTTTGGAATGATTGTACTATCTAGATTTTCAATTCGATAGACTCTTGGGTGAATTATTTCGATAATCCGATATGGTCCTTCCCAGTTCAAAGTGCATTTTTCTTGTTCTATTGGCTTTGAGATTTCAGCTCGTCAGAGAATCTTTATGAAAAATTTTAGGCTTCACTCGAGAGTTGTAATATTTGGACATTCTTTGTTTATAAGTTACCATACGGATATGGTCTCTTTCCGGAGTTTCATCAAGTAAATCAAGATTATTCCTCAATCGGTCTGAATTATTTTTGATTTGAAATTTTTTTGTTTTGGCCGTAGGAAGACCAATCTCACCCTGTATCACTACCTCTTTTTCGAAGGTGAGCTTGAAAGGTGTTTCTTCAGTTGGTATCTGAGGTGTAGTTCTGTATGTTCAAAGAACACTGTAATGCTCTTCTGCGCAAAGTCCTTTAGCTTCAGTGAGTCTTATTTTTAAACTTTGAAGAATGGTTCTATTAGTGACTTTGATTTCTTTATTTGACTGTGCATGTCCAACCGAAGTAAATCTGTTATCAATATGGAGCTCAAAATAGAATTTTTTGAACTTTTGATTATCAAATTACCACTCATTGTCAGTAATTATTGTTAGATGTATGTCCTAGAAGTCAATATGACTGACACATTGTAATAAATTTAGGACATAATTTTATACTTAATTCATTGATTTGATCAATAAAAGGGTATGTTTATTTTTATTCAAGTATGATGGATCCTTGAATCATCTATGGAATTAATATTTCGATACATATTCTCAAGATATTGAGAATTAGAGATATGTATATAATTTTTAAATACTCCGATCTTAATATCATCATGAGGATAGTGATCGATCCAGATAGATCGATGCACAGATCGCTTTCTTCGGAGTAGATGAGTCTCTGATCTACAGTGTAAAGACACTAAGCGATGAGTGCGGGTAGTTATTAAAGAACAATTAATACTGAGCTTGACTATATTAGAGATCACTTGGATTTCTACTCAATCATCAGTGATTGTCTCGTGCTGTAGTTGTGTGAATGGTCTTTTGATCTGCAATGGTATGACTGCTCACCGTGAGGCTGCTGGAGTTTAACTGACAAATAAACATGATCTCAATGAGTCCTTATAGTGGATGTTGGCAACAGTTGATCCACTGTAAGAGTAAGATATATATTTAAATAGAATCTATTGATCTTGATAGAGAGGAGTAGTCCTATGAGATTTGAGAGGCTAAATCTGAGAGTCTGTGATCACAGCAGTGTGATTGATGGAAAAAAAATTTCATGAGAATCATAATTGAACTTGAGCTGATCGAATCTATCATATGACTGATGATGAGATTTGACGATTTATCCATGACCTGCCATTTAGTCAGAACTCATAATAGAGGGATTGAATCACATATTAACTACACCTTAAGGTTCTTTTTCAGTTCTACTGGGTTGTCACTACACACTGCTAAGTGTCACTAATGGATTGTGAGAGCTCATTAAGATTGCTCAGGATCGATAATCCTTGATGAGTTAAAGTGAAGCTATTCTGACCTATTGAAAGGAGTTTCAATGATCCTATGATACAGATCATTGTATATCTCACTATCAGACAGAATTGAACCTATGGGATCACACAACAAAGGGATTAGATCTGAAATAAGCAATTGGACTTATGAAGTCTTAATTAGGTTTAGAAAAATTCTATTGGATTCAAGGTAACCTTGCTAGCACATGGTTGAAATTAATTTTTTTTTTTGTATTTGAATCTCTTATTTGATAAGATTAATTCAATTTAATTATCTGCTAGTAATCAAAATGAATTAGATGTATTGGGCTCCAATTGTTGGGTGCCTAGGATTTTGGATCATATGAATTAAGGGTTCAAACCCTTAATCAATTTTTTTGATAGTTTTGATTGGGTGCCACTTGATTTGATCAAGTTGGGCATGACCCCCATTAGAGAGCATGTTGGATCAGCATGAGGCATCCCCTAGGCCTCATGTGGCGTGTGTATTTGTGAGTGCAAGGGCTCCAATAGTTGGTGCTGATACGATCACGATGCTGTCGTTAGGACACCGTGATTATCAATCAAATTCTGACTTCAATAAAAATTAAAAATATATAGAAAGTAGTGAGTCGGATCGAATCCACAAAGAAGGCAGAATTTTAATTTTAAATCTTTGATTTTATAAAAAAAATAAAATTTTGGAGAAAGTAATTTAAGTCAGAAAATAAAAATTAAAAGTGCGAAAAATAAATCGGATACTAAAATCTACTAACTAGATCCTAGCATCTACTTGTAATAAAAATAAATAATAAAAATTTAAAAAATATAAAAATAAATTGATACTAAGATCTACTAATTAGATCCTAGCATCTACGTGCAAAAAATAAAAGACAGGAATTTAAAGTGTAGGAAAATAAATTTTGTATTAATTAAAATTAAAATTCAAGTACAAAAAATTAAAAAAATAATAATAAAATAAAATAAAAATAAAACTATAACAAGGATCTAAAGTTGATCAGTCAAGCTTCATCGAAAAGATGGTTGATGACCTCTCTGTCTTCTGTCGTACTCCATAGAGCGAATCAGATTCTCTCCTTCTTTTCCTTGGGTCCCTAAAGCTATTTTATTTTTTTCTATTTTTTTTCTCACTTTCTACTGAATTTTTTTTTCTCCCAAAGCTTATTCCTGGACCTTCTATTTATAGATAAATTTTTCATAATTTTTTGATAGAAAAAAGAGTCCTAAAATCTTTAGAAATCATATTAATCTCCCTAGAAATATTTCTGACCGTCGGATCAGCTTCGGACCGCCCAGATCTAATCAAAATCCATAGTTTTAATCCTCATCAAAGTCGGATCGAATGTCAACCGTTAGATCTGAGTTCTGATGAAGTTCTGACCATTGGATCGCATAATTTAAATCTTTAACACAGTCAGGAGCATCCTCAGCCGTCCGATCGCATGATGGATCATTTCTGGGCCGTCGGATCGCACAAAAACCCCTCTTTATAAACCAACAATGGATGCTGATCGTCAGATCTGGATCAGGATAAATTTCAACTATTGGATCGCACCCAGAATATTTCTCTCACTATGAGCCATGCCTGTGGACCGCATGAAGTTTTCTGTGGACCGATCGATCGGTCCACCGTACATCGAAGATTATTTTTTTTATTTTTTAGGATATTTTAGCTTCATTTTTGCTCTGATTTTTATCTGAAAAATTGAAAAAAAATATGCATGAAATTCTTCAAAAATTTTTCTTCATTTTGGTTTTTAAATTACTCAATTAAATTAACATCTATTTTTTTATAAATATATCTAATTTCATATTTTTTAAAATTCATTTATTTTTTAAAAAAAATCAATAAATTCATAAAATTAGATTTTTAAGAAGATGTTAGCACCATAAATTATCAAAAATATCTTCAATAAATATAAAAATACACCACTTATCACACTCCCTAACTTGAACTTTGTTCGTCCTCGAGTAAGGAAAGAATTTAGAATCAAGTACCGTTTAACTTAAAATCTCAAATTTCACCAAATAATTTTCAAAAAGACCACTGATATTCAGTAGAGTGTAAATGATGTATGTCATTGGGGTATTAATACTAGTCAATACGAGAGTTAAACTAAGAACACTAAATTTTTTTTGAATTTTTTCAAATTATCGCTACCTTTATCTCCAAATCATTCACCTTCATTTGGACAAGTATATTGTTACTTCCATCTTCATTTATTGATTGATTTTTTTTTTAATGTTGTACTGCTATTGAGTGTCTAAACCCCTTAAGCTTTCTGTTTGACTCATGTAGCGAGTTTTCAGTCAATGACTCCCAAACCAGATGGCTTTAGGGCACTAGATATAAAATATCCCTCGAACCTACTTGCTCGAATCAAACAGGCTACAAGTTAAAACTAGCTTTACAACAAAGCTTCTTTACCCTTCATATCTTTTGATGCAAAACTCAATGCTTGCTTAGGCAAAGAGGTCCAGTTACTCAGCATGAAGTACTTGAAATTTTTTTTTTAAATATATGAAGAAAGTATAGTTATTTTACACAAGCCCATAAGAAGTAAACTCTTCTTTGATACAGATAGAAAGATTTAGAAATGCTCAAAGAAAACTATTTAAGTTATAAACTTAACACTTTATTGAGTTTTCTTAATACTTGATCTCTCAATATCTCACAAACTCTCTGATCTGTGCATCAATTTTCTTTTAAAAATGCTTGGTTTAACTTGATTCTTAAGTGTAATCAGATGCTTAAATACCAAATACTAACTTACTTAAGGACTTAAAAAAAAAATTTATTCTCCCCCCCAACTTAATCAACATTGTCCTCAATGGAGTAGAAAAATGAACGGTGCATGTAAAGAGAAAGAAAAGGAGAGATATCACTTGATCTATAAGTCTTTTCAAAACTGATTCTCCCCCCAACTTAGCCAAGATTATTTTCAGATCCCTACAAAAGATACAAAGTAAGATTCGATTATCCTAAACAAAATGCAAAAGAAAGCAAAGGCAAAAGCAAAAATTAAAAACTTAAAAACTGGGTTGCCTCCCAGAAAGTACTAAGTTTACCATCTTCAGTCAGACCATGCTAATTCTCTCACCTATCTCGTGTGAAATATTGGATTGATAAATTCCAATGATTTTGGATTGTCAATCTCAAGAAGATGGTCTTTGATAAATTTTAATATTTTATTATCAATTTTCAAAAAGTATTTCACATCTTCATTTTTAATTATAGTAAGATAATTCACAAACTCATTCACAGACCTTTGTTTATCAAGAATTTCTCTTATTTGTTCTTCTAAAATGCTCATGAATTGAGTTTTTAGATTAGGAGTTGAGTTCGACGCAATGAATACTGGAAGAGTGTCACTTAATTTTAAACATATATATTCAGATGTGATCAAGGATAATTTCAATTTTGGAGGGGATGGTGATTCTAAAGAAGAAGAACCGATTTCTAAAGCTGAAGCAAATGAAACTTTTGGTGAATATATCTCAGGTAACTGATCTGCTATCTTCTCAGTATCAATTTTGAGCTCAGGTTCTTCTATCGGATTAGTCTCAATACTAACACGTTCTTTCAAATTTACATTGCAGCTAGCATCAGTACTAGCCTCACTCACCTGGTCTTGGTATGAGTCCTTAAGAATTTTATCTCTTGTAAGCTCAGAGATTACTATATCAATTTCAAATTGAGGATTCTTAAGTGGGATATTGGATTGATGACTTGGTCAGGTAGTTGGTGGATGGGTGGGTCATTTTCAAAATTCGGTATTGGTTCGTTTGGCAATTGACCTAGTTCTCTCCTCATGGTAGACTCAGTTAATTGATCTATTTATACTTCTAACCTGACGAGGGATTGCTGTTGGATTATGATCAATTGTTGAAGTTGGCTAAATCTATCATCGGCTAGATTGGTCTATTGAGGAGGTGGGTATAATGGCTGATTGTAATAAGATGACTGAGTAGGCTGACTAGGCTGACCACTATTATAAGCATAGTTTTGATATTGGGGCCTACTCTGAAAGTTTTGCAAAGAAAGAATTTAGGTCTGAGCCTGAGTCTGTTGGGGTCTCCAAGAAAAATTAGGATAGTTCCTCCAATCTTGGTAATATGCATTTAAGAATGGGTCATTGACAGGATTAGAGTAACCTTGAGCAGCTTGAACTTGTTCTTGGATGAAAGGTGAAAACTGTGCAGCCGTTGGACATTCGCTCACATGATGGGTCGGGCTAGCATAGATAGAATAAATCTCCTGATAATTAGGTGGTGGTGTGTATTGTGCAGGAGATTGTTGACCTAATGCTAGGAACTGATCAAATTTCTGGGCAAGAAGGTCGACTTTATCTAATCTTTGGGCTATTAGGTTCAGATCGGCCTTAGGACTAGAGTCTGTTTGCTTGATCTCAAAAATTTTTGTCCGCTTTTGGTGAAGGATTGATCTTTCATAGGAGGATAATGAAATATGATTGATTGAATTTTCACTCAAAGTTTCAAATAAAGTATAGGCTTCATCCTCACTTTTACTCATGAATGCACCCCCACAAGATACATCTACCATCTGTCTGTATTGGTCACCTAAACCCTCATAAAAAGTTTGAACAATTTGCCACTTAGATAGACCATAGTGTGGGCATTTTCTAAGAAGTTTCTTAAGTCTCTCCCATGATTCATGAATTTGTTCTCTTGGAAGCTGAGCAAATCTAGTGGTGGCTCGCCTCATGGTGTTGGTTCGATCTATAGGATAGAATTTCTTAAGAAACTCATGCTGCATTTCAGCCCAAGTTTGGATTGGTCTCCCTATTGTGCCAAGCCAGTACTTGGCTTTGTTTTTAAGTGAGAAGGGAATAAGGTCAATCTAAGTGCATCATCAATAAAATTTTAAATTTTCATCATAGAATAAATTTCTAAGAATTCATCCAGATACTTTTAAGGATCTTCATTAGTATTCCAATAGAAAGACGGAAGCATCTGGATTGTGGTCGACTTGATTTCATAGTGGCTTGCAGGGATATCAGGTAAGTGGATACAAGTCGATGGATTATAGGTGGAAGGAATAAAATATTTCTTCATCTGTCTAGGTGGTTCTCTAGGATCTCCAGCCATCTGATTTTAGGTTTAATATGAATCAATCGTTCAATCTCAGGATTGGGTTCAACTAGATCATAATAGAGAGATCTTCTACCTTGCATATACCAGTGCAAACCCTAACGTATGATTCAAGTTTTATTTTTGTTTCATTTTTTTTTAAGAGAAAAATGAGAGAGAAGAAAGAAAGAGCCCTAGACCTAGATACGTAAGGTGGGAAGAATTAGTTGTGGTTTAGTATTAATTACAATCAAGTTAGCAAACAATTAAACCTAGACATCTATGGATTTCTTAGACCTAATAGTTCCATGTAGAGTGGTTTAGTCTAGATACAAATTGGATTTATTCTTACTTCCTTCAACTAGCCAGGTAAGAGGTGGGATCGTGGGGGTCCCCCATTGCTTGCCTTAGATATCAATTGAATTGACTAGGTAAGCTAACGAAACTAATTAAATAATCACAAATCCACTTAGGCTGAGCCTTTATAACCTCTAGCCTTAGACATCAGTTTCAGGAGTGAGTCCAGACTTACTTTGCACTTGACTTGACCACAATACTCAGAATTGAACTCAATTAATACTAGGGGCCAATATCTACTTGATTTTAGTTAGGCTAGGGTTAATGTGGGATGCTAGTTGGTTGTTTTTGGACCAAGGGAGGGTGATGAAATCTCCATCTTATCTTATTATGAATGTTGCCCTTAAATTGATTTGAGATAAATATGCGCAACCAATTTCAAACAAGGGGTTCTATGTAACTAAATTAAATGCATGAAACTAATAAAACTTGATAGCTTACCTTGTCTCCAACGATCACCAAAAATAAATCTACAATGATGAATGCTCCTAAAAATTAAGTTTCTACTCTTGTCATGCAATTTTTATTAAGTTTATGTGGATGAATTTTAGGTTAATTAAAAAAATAGTAATTAATACTACAAAAATAGTTAAGGCTAGGGTTAGGAAACTTGAAAGCTTTCTATCACCTTTTCTTTCTTTTTTTTTTTAATTTTTGAATTTTTTTTGTAAAAATATAAAAAAAAATAGTAAGTAATAGTCATAAAAAAATCAAAGAAATCAAATATTAAAATTGATGCCTTTCCCGGCAATGCCGCCAAAAATTGATACGATCGTGATGCTGTTATTAGAACACCGTGATTATCAATCAAATTTTGACTTCAATAAAAATTAAAAATATATAAAAAATAGTGAGTCGGGTCGAATCTACAAAGAAAGCAGAATTTTGATTTAAAATCTTTGATTTTATAAAAAAAATAAAATTTTGGAGAAAGTAATTTAAGTCAGAAAATAAAAATTAAAAGTATGAAAAATAAATCAGATACTAAGATCTACTAACTAGATTCTAGCATATACTTACAATAAAAATAAATAATAAAAATTTAAAAAATATAAAAATAAATTGATACTAAGATCTACTAATTAGATCCTAGTATCTACATGCAAAAAATAAAAGACAGCAATTTAAAGTGCAGAAAAATAAATTTTACATTAATTAAAATTGAAATTTAAGTACAAAAAATTTAAAAGAAATAATAAAATAAAATAAAAATAAAATTGTAACAAAGATCTGAAGTTGATCAGTCGAGCCTCGTCAGAAAGATGGTTGATGATCTCTCCATCTTCCGTCGTACTCCATAGAGCGAACCAACTTCTCTCCTTCTTTTCCTTGGGTCTCTAAAGCTATTTTATTTTTTTATTTTTTTCTCACTTTTTACTAAATTTTTCTTCTCCCAAAACTTATTCTCGGACCCCTTATTTATAGATAAATTTTTTATAATTTTTTGATAGGAAAAGGAGTCCTAAAATTTTTAGAAATTATATTAATCTCCTAGGATTATTTCTAGCCATCGGATCAGCTTCGGACTGCTCAGATCTGATCAAAATCCATAGTTCTAATCCTTATCAAAGTCAGATCGAATGTCAGCCGTTGGATCTGAGTTTTGATGAAGTTCTGACCGTCAGATCGTGCAATTTAAATTCTTAACATAGTCGGGAGCATCCTCAGCCGTCCGATCGCATGATGGATCACTTTTGGACCGTCGGATCGCGCAAAAACCCCTCTTTATAAACCGATAATGGATGCTGACCATCAGATCTGGGTCAGGATGAATTTCAGTAATTGGATCACGCTTAGAATCCTTCTCTCGCTGTGAGCCGCGCCTGTGGACCGCGTGAAGTTTTCTGTGGACTGCACCTTGGCTCTGTGGACTGACCGACCAATCCACCATACATTGAAGGCTATTTTCTTTATTTTTTAGGATATTTTAGCTCCATTTTTGCTCCAATTTTTACCTAAAAAATTGAAAAAAATATGCATTAAATTTTTCAAAAATTTTTCTTCATTTTGATGCTTAAATTACTTAATTAAATTAATATTTATTTTTTTATAAATATATCTAATTTCATATTTTTTTAAAATCATTTATTTTTTAAGAAAATTTAATAAATTCATGAAATTAAGATTTTTAAGAAGATGTTAGCATCATAAATTATCAAAAATATCTTCAATAAATATAAAAATATACCACTTATCAGATGCCAACAAGATCTCCTAAAAGGGATCAAATAACTGAAAGAATAAAGATTCTAATGCAAATAGGACTTGTATTTAGTGGTTGTTTGATTTTGAATATGATTCAAACCTCATACCTATTTAAAAGAACCTTCCTTAAGGCTTCTTAGCATTGAATTCCAACATCCCACACCTCCATTAGAAACTCCCCACGCCCCTTCTTTCTTCTCCCTCTCTTCTCCCCTTAAGGTCCCAACGCCCAAGGGTGTTGGAATCCTATATCTCCACATCCAAAAGAAGCTTGGGTGTCCTCTTGCTTGCTGATTTTCAAACCTTGATTACTTCATAATTAAGAAAAAAAAATAAAAGAAGAAGAAAAGAAAAGATCAAAAAAATAATCAAATAGTTGATCGTGATCCAGACTTCGTTCAAATTCGCAAGTTGATTTTTCTTAGAGAAAAAAATCAATACCAAAGAAGACTGTTCTAGGCTAATCCTGAGTGGATATCCGTACAGACCAGATATTTATACAACTAAGAGAGAACCTACTCTCTTCTAGATTCAGATTTGAAGAAAATATTTATAAAACAGATATGTGATCCGATCTCATATTCAATTTCAGCATAAAATTTAGTATGTGTTCAATTTCAATATATGAAGTAAGTCCTAGTGTTCTATATTTTATGCATGCATGATATAGATTAAAAAATATTTTAATTTTCTATTCTACTATATTATTTTAAAAAAAAATTTGAAAACATACATACACACCCCGACATGAAATTTCAACAGTGGTATCAGAGCTACGGATTTCATATGCATGAAATTGGCATACATATTTTGAAAAAAATTTTAAAATTTAATTTTTCTTAATACATGAGATGTATAGATAATTATTTTGAATCTAAAATTTATTTTAAATTTAATTTTTAGATCATATAGTTGATATGTAAAAGCATGCATAGATATGAATTTTATTCTAGAACAGTTTCTAGTTCATATTTATGTGATATAAAGATGCATGCATAAGTCTAAAAATTAATTTGACCTAATTTATAATTCATATATGAGATATTTGATTGTATATTTAGGTTTGAAAATTATTATCAATATGATTTATGATTTATATATGAGATATATGACATCATGTTATGATCTAAATTTTTGTTTAGATCTAAATTTTACATACACATATAAGATATATGCTTATATGTTAAATTTGAAAATTAGTTTCATGATTTAAAATTTATCTTTAATACAAGAAATTTAGATCTAAAATTTAGTTTTAAAATCTGAAATTTGTGTTTGTGCATGAGGATTTTGGTCGTAGAAAAATCAAAAATTAGGTCATATAATTAGAATGCATCTAGGATTTTTGATTTGAATATAATGAGTCTAATTTGATTAAATAATTGATCAAACTAAGTCAAATATTGATTAAGATTAGGTTACTTAAGTTATAAAATCATACAATTATTGTTGATCAAATCGATTGAATCCCATATGTAGAATTGATTAACCTATGGATCTAATTCGACTCGATGGCTTGAGCCTGATTTACCTAAGCTAATCTATTTAGACCAATTGATCTATTGGTGTCTAAGGTAAGTAATCAAGAGATGCTTATTTAATTGATTCCATTCGTTGATCTGATCAATTTTTTGGTGTCTAAGAAAAGCAACAGAGCGACCTCCATCAATCTTCACTTACCTGATTAATTTGGAAGATTGAGTTTTGAATAAAGTTGCTTGACGGTTTGGTTTAGCCCATGCAAATTAGATTGGTCATACGATGACTAATTAGATGAGACCTAAATCTAAATCTTTCTATAAATATTAAGTCCATAGATCTTCCACCATTGCAGATGTGCGGACGTGCTACTGGTGTTGATTGTTCTCAACTGGCTACGGTGGTTCAGTTGCACCGAGAACACCAACCACTCTATTAGCAAAAAATTACTCCAGGATAAGGATATGGTTGGGCCCAATAACTGTTAGGTGAGGGATCCATGATGCCTTGCACCTACTTATGAATGGTGGGTCGGGCTTAACTAAGAAGTGTGGTCAATAATTATTAGGTGAGCCCATATGATTTAGAGATCAAGTCGCTGCAACATGCTTAGAGAAACATCTGGATAAAGAGTTATTCACGCATCGGTGTGTGTGTGTTATCAATAACTATTAGGTGAGGTACATGGCATCGGTGGGATCGCAGCACCTATTAGAATCTAGTTCTCGCATCAGAATTTTCATTTTTCACTCGGAGAGTAGAGGATCTAAAAAATTAGTGGGAGACATTGTTTGCATCTTAAAGTTTCTAGAGCAAATATAAATTTAAAGTATAAAAATCTAACTTGAATCTCTACTCTTGCAATTAAACAATGTCAGTCTCAAATTTTCTAGTCCATATCCTTGAATCTAATCGTTTGACTGAAATAAATTATAAAGACTGGTTAAAAAACTTCAAGATTATCCTGACTTCTGAAAAACTAGATCATATATTTGATCAGAAATCTCTACTGTTACCAAACCATCCTACTGTAGAACAAAAAACTGCTTATGAAAAGTGGACGGATAAAGACAGTCGGGTCAAGTGCTATATGCTGACATCTATGACAAATGAGTTGCAGAGGCAGCATGAGCATGTGCCATTGTCAGAGCTATTATCACTCACCTACAAGAGTTGTATGGTGAGCAGAATCGTACAGCATATTTTGAAGTATCCAAAAGACTCTTCAATCTGAAGATGCACGAAGGACGATCAGTCTATAAGCACTGTACATATGATAGTGATCAAGGACATTGAGAAGCTTGAGAAGCTCGAACTTGATATGCAAAAAGAATTACCGATGGATTTGATTCTTCAATCTCTTACAAGTTCATATAGTCAATTTATTATAAATTTTTATATGAACAAACTTGATTGCATTATACTTGAATTGGTCAATATGTAGGTCACTACGGAGAGAACCTTGAAGAGTTCAAGGGGTACTGTTCTCACTGTGAAGTAGACTTCTTCGACCAAGAGAAAATCGATGTATGTATATATATATATATATATATATATATATATATATATATATATATATATATATATATATAATTTTTAAATACTTCTGGTCATAGTATCATCATGAGGATGATGATCGATCTGGATAGATCGATGTACAGATCACTTTCTTCGAGATAGATGAGTCTCTAGTCTATAGTATAGAGATACTGAGCGACGAGTGTGGGTAGTTATTAGAGAACAATTAGTACTGAGCGTGACCATACGAGAGATCACTTGGATTTCTACTCAATCGTCAGTGATTATCTCGATGCTGTAGTTATGTAATGATCCTTTGATCTATGATAGTATGACTGCTCACAATAAAGCTGCTAAAATTTAACTGATACATAAATATGATCTCAATGAGTCTTTGTAGTAGATGTTGGAGACAGTTATCTACTGGAGGAATAAGGTACGTATCTAGATAGAATCTATCAATTTTGATAGAGAGTAGTCTTATGAGATTTGAGAGACTAAGTCTAAGGGCCTGTGGCCACAGCAATGTGATTGATGGAAAAAAATTTTCATGAGGATCGCAATTGGACTTGAGCTAATCGAATCTATCATATAACTGATGATGAGGTTTAACGATTTATCCAAGACCTGCCATTTAGTCGGAACTCATGATAGAAAGACTGAATCACATATTAACTATATCTTGAGGTTCTTTTTTTATTCTACTGGGTTGCCACTACATACTGCTAGATATCACTTATGGATTGTGAGAGCTCATTAGGGTTGGTCAGGATTGACAATCCTTGATGAGTTAGAATGGAACTGTTCCGACTCATTGAAAGAAGTTTTAATGATACAATAATAAAGATCATGTATATCTCACTATCAGATAGAATTGAACCTATAAGATTACACAATAAAAAGATTAGATCTGAAATAAGCAATTGGACTTATGAAGTCTCAATTAGATTTAGAAAAATCTTATTGGGTTCAGGATAATCTTGCTAGCACATGGTTGAAACTAATTTTCTCTTTATATTTGAATTTTATATTTGATAAGATTAATTCAAGTTGATTACTTGCTAGTAATCTAAATGAATTAGATTCATTGGGCTCCAATTGTTGGATGCCTAAGATTTTGGATCCTATGAATTAAAGATTCAAATTCTTAATCAATTTTCTTGATAGTTTTGATTGGATGCCACTTGATTTGATCAAGTTAGGTATGTCCATCCATTAGAGGGCGTGTTGGACCAGCATGGGGCATCCCGTAGGCCCTATGTGGCATGTGTATTTATAGGTGCAAGGGCTCCAATAGTTGGTACTAATAGGATCTCCTAAAATGAGTCAAATAACTAAAGGAATAAGGATTTCCAATATAAGTAGGATTTGTATTAAGTGATTGTTTGGTTTTGAATACGATTCAAATCTTATGCCTATTTAAAGGGACCTTTCTTAAAGCTCCTTAGCATTGAATTCCAGCACCCCACACCTTCCTTAGAAACTCCCCACACCCCCTCTCTCTTCTCCCTCTCTTCTCCCCTTAAGGTCCCAACGTCCAACGGTGTTGGGCATCCCATATCTCCACGCCCAAGAGGAGCTTGGGCATCCTTTTACTTGCGGGTTTTCAGATCTTGATTGCTTCATAATCAAAGAAAGAAAAGCAAGAGAAGAAGAGAAGAAAAGATCAAGGAAAGAATCAAAAAATTGATTACGATCCAGGCTTCGATCAAGAAAAAAAATTAATACCAAAGAGGACTATTCCAAACTGATCCTGAGTGGATACCCATAGAGGTCGGATAGTTGTACGACTAAGAAAGAACCTACTCTCTTCTAGATCTAGATTTGAAGAAAGAATTTGCAAGACAGATATATGATTCAATCACATATTCAATTTCAACATAAAATTTAGTATGTGTTCAATTTCAGCATATGAAGTAGATCCTAGTATTTTATATTTTATACATGCATGATATAGATTAAAAAATATTTCAATCTTCTATTTCACTTCATTGTTTAGAAAAAAATTTTAAAATATACATGCATGCCCCGATATGAAATTCTAACAATTATGACTCGAGACAAACCGAAACGGCAGATAATTGATTTTCATACAAAATATCTCATCTTTTTTTTCTGTGATTTGTACTAGCGGGGCTCAGCTTCTACCCACTTAGTGAAATAATCAATAGCTACCACTAAAAATTTTTTTTATCATGTGGCCATTGGGAAAGGTCCCAGAATATTCATTTCCCATATAGTAAATGTCAGGGTGCTGTAATAGAAATGAGCTCGGATGCAGGCTGATGTTGAATATTGGTTTACCTTTGACATTGATCATATTTATTGACAAGATTGGTAGAGTCATTTAGAATGGCAGGCCAATAATAATCTTGTCTGATTATTTTGTAAGCTAAAAATCTACTCCCCAAGTAATTATTAAGATTTCTTCATGAACTTCTCAAAGAAGTATAATCAACTTCTGATGGTCTCAGACATCGAAGCAGTGGGGAGGAATATGACCTCTTATATAATTGGTTGTTTAGAATAACATACCATGGAGCTTGTCTTTTAATTTTTCTTACTTTAATTGAATTAGTTGGCAAAGCTCTTTTAGTAAGGTACTCCATCAATGAATCAATCCAACTTGGCTTATAATCAATTTGGGCAATAGGCAAGGCCTCAATGCTGGGCTTTCCAAGGATATCAACAGAAATATTTGGATTGAGTTCAGAGAAATCCAACATGACTAGATGAGACAAAGCATCAGCTCGAATATTTTTCGATCCGGGTACTGTATGATCTCTAGATCTTTGAAGCTTTTTAATAATTCTTTCATATAATGTAAATATTGAGATAAAGTGAAATCTTTGCTTCAAATTGATCTCGTACATGATCGACAACAAGCTAAGAGTCGGTGAAGAATTTGAGCCTTTTAACATTGAGCTCTTTAGCCATCCCAAGTTCTATAATTAATGCTTCATATTTTGCTCTATTATTTAAGGTATCAAAATTGAATCTCAGAGCATGTTCAGTAATTATAATGCCTTCTGGACTTGCTAGAATCAAACCAACTCTACTTCCTTTTGAATTAGAGGTCCCATCAACATGCAATATCCAGAAAGAGTTTGTATTGATATTTTCAAAGCTTTCTAAGATAAGTTCCTCATCAGAAATAGAGCATTCAATAATAAAATCAGCTAGCACTTGAGCTTTTAATGAACATCGAGGGCGATAATGAATATCAAACTCACATAATTCAATAGCTTATTTAACAATCTGACTTGAAGTATCAAGCCGCTATAAAATCAACTTCAGAGGTTGATCAGTCAAAACTATGACAGAATGAGTTGGAAATAAGGTCGGAGCCATCTTGCCAATGTAATAAGAGTATAGCTCATTTTTTTATTTTAAAATATTGAGTTTCAGCATCTCTAAGTAGTTTTCTTGTCTAATAAATTGATCTCTATATTCTTGCATCAGTTCGAACCAAAATCAAACTAATAGCATTAGCTGAAATAGATAAATATATAAATAATTTCTTACCTTCCATTGGCTTTGATAATAATGGAGTAGACCCAAAATACTTCTTGAGATCATCAAAGGCAGCTCAGCATTTATTTGACCAAGTAAAATCTTTAATATGTCTGAGAACCTTAAAGCAAGGGAGACAATTTTCTGCTGATCTAGAGATAAATTGGCTAAGAGAAGCTACTCGCTTAGTAAGCTGTTGAACTTCTTTGACAGAGCTCGGATGCTTCATCTCGAGTAAAGCTCGGATTTTTTTCAAAATTGGCTTCGATTCCTTTTTGAATCATAAGAAAATCAAATTTTTTTTGAAGTTATTTTGAAAGCACATTTGTTGGTGTTGAGCTTCATTTGATATTTGTAAAGTTCACTAAAGGCTTCCTCTAGATCGGTAATGTGTCGATCTGCCTCAACGCTTTTCACCAACAAATCATCAACATAGACCTCCATATTACGATCAATTTGTTGCTTAAAGATCTTATTCACCAGGTGTTGGTATGCGCACCTATATTTTTAAGACCAAAAGACATCATTTTATAATAATATAAATCTTTTTCGATGATAAAAGCTATATTTTCTTCATCCTCAGGCATCATTCTGATCTGATTATATTCAGAGAACGTATCCATAAAACTCAACAATTTGTGCCTCGAAGTAGCATCAATGACTGATCAATCTTTGGAAGAAGAAAACTATCTTTTGAGCAAGCTTTGTTGAGATCGATGTAATCAATATAGATCCTCCACTTTTCATTAGCTTTCTTAACCATAACAATATTTGTGATCTACTTCGGGTGTAGTGCTTCTCTGATGAATTTGGTTTTCAAGAGTTTGTCAACTTCTTCATCTATTGCTTTCTGCCTTTTTGGAGCAAAATTTCTTTTTTTTTGCTGCACTGTTTTATGTTTTGGATCAACATTGAGCTTGTGCATAATGACATCAGCTAAAATTTCAGACATATCAGAGGCTGATCAGATGAAGACATCAGTATTTGTCTGAAAAAAGATATTAGCTTTTTCCTTAAGTTTGGCTCTAGTAAAGATTCGAGCTAAGCTATTTTTTCTAGATCATCATCTAAAGAAATAGTGATAAGCTTCTCGATTGGTTCTCGATTTTTTTTTATGTCAGATTTATTTTTCTGATAAGGTACTTCAATTGGCAGGCTTCTATAGGCCTCTTTATTTTCGTTGCTATCAAGAAGCACTGCTTGGCGAACATCTGATCTTCTTATATTTCTCCGACTTCATACTTAGTGGGGAACAGACTAACAGGTAATAAGTGAAAACTACAGCTTTAAGGGCATTGAGTCCAAATCAGCCAAGAATTGCATTGTAAGCAGATGGTACTTTAACAACCAACAAGATGAGTCTAACAGTTGACTGGCATAGTTCTGTGCCTGCAGTGACTGGCAAAGTAATTTCTTCTTCTATGGATATAGAATTTTCAAAAAAGCTAATTAAGGAGGTGCCGACCTGCTTCAACTGACCTGTCAAATTTATTTTTTTAAAAAATCATAAAATAATATGTCAACAGAGCTTTCATTATCTATTAATATTTTTTTTACATCATATTTTGCTATTATCATAGAAATAACAACAGCATCATTATGAGGAGTTGGAACTCCTTGGACATCATTGAAAAAAAAAATAATATTGTCTATCCGCTTACATTTTGGAGAGCTCCCAGCCACTTCAGCTTCTTCTACAGTTCCACCAAGATTGGAGATCATGTTGATAACTCCAGTGGTAGGTCTGTTGAGGTCATACTCATTATCAGGCTTCTGCCGCAGGTCTGTAGTTTGATTGGCCCGATCTTAGATATATTTGCTAAGTTGATCTTCGTATATCAGTGCCTCAATTTCATCCTTCAGTTGTCGCACTCCTCAGTATCATGACCGTGGTCCCAGTGGTAACGGCAGTACTTTTTTTTTTCTCTTTTTTTTGATGGGGCTTTCAAAGGATTAGGTCGGTGAAGATATCCTTGGCCCTCAATCTTCATCAAAATCTGAGCTCGAGGGGCGGACAACGAAGTATAAAAGTCAAATCATCGATGTGGACTTCTGGACTTCGAATTTTTTTGAGGTCGATCAGTGTTATTCCGTTGATTTTTGTGGTCTTTTTTCTGAAGCAACTTTTTTTTATCTTCTTCTTTCTTTGCCTGATGGAGTATGCTTTCTTCTTCTTCAACCTATGCATATTTCTATACCCGGATGAGCATTTGCTCATAATATCTGGATAGTTCTTGTTGAGGGAGAAGATCAGGTGGTTGCTCCTGAGTCTTTACTTCAAAACTGTCATAGCAACGGACTCATTGAAGTTCTTTACTTCTAGAGTAGCTGTATTGAAGCATGCAGCATAATCTCATAGAGATTCACCTTCTTGCTGCTTCACAGTAAAAACACTATTAGTATTTTTTAGGTGAACCCTGTTTTACCGAATTAGGTAACGAGCAGTTTGGCTAACTGTTCAAAAGAAGAAATAGATCCTAACTGAAAGCCAGAGACTAGATTCTTGCAGATTTTTTGAGAATGATTGGGAAGGTGATACAGAGTAAGGCATCAAACGCCCCTTGTAGTCTCATAATGGCTCAGAAACCTTTCAAATGATTCAAAGGGTCAGTGGAGCCATCGAATGACTCCATAGCAGGCATCTTAAATCGAAGAGGAATCGGTTCATTTAGAATCTGCTGAGAAAAGGGAGATTGCAAACTGAAATCTCTTTTGCCTTATGAATTGCCAATTTGAATTTTCATCGATCTTTTCTCAAGATCTTGGATCTTTTACCCAAGACCTTCTTCTACACCCATCTTTCTGCTTGGAGCAGATGATTCTGCCCCCCAAGACTAATCAATGAGATCCAAAGTATGATTGTGAGAAAGATTTTGAGGAGCTGGTTGCTAGGAGTGGTGAGATTGAACCACTTGAGGGGTTGCTTCTCGTTGCTACTGTTCAGTGGTATATTGAAGCTGTGTACCACAGTAGTGAAGGCTTGAACTTGCTGAACTAACAGACTAAATTATTGTGGTCAATAGCAACTGATGGTTGAATGACCTCCTGAGCATCTCTAGGAGAAGATGAGGCAGGCAAAGGATAAATCGTTGCTTTCTTGTTCACCATTTTTCACTAAAAAATTCAATGCCCTTCCTCTAGCATCAATCTATTATTCCAAGGCTCCGGAGATAAAGTCGGCAATGAATCGAACTGAAAAGTTGAGAGTTGTGCCGATGTGAATCGCAAGCAAAACCTGCAAAAGAAATCTCAAAATCATGGGGTGCCCTCCGATTTAGAATCCTTCGATGCTTAAGTCAGCTGGAGCCTTAAGAATGAATAATAAAATTAGAGAAGTAGAAAACAATAAATGAGAATTTGAGTGGAAAAAAGTAGAGAGGACTCTGATTTTTTTTTAGAAATTTAGTAGAATTTTGTCTCTGTTCACTCAGACTTGACTTATCTTTTGGAGAGCACCTTGTTCCCCTTTATATAGAGGGAACTCGCTTAGGTCTTAAGAAAAGATTGTTAGGCCATTAGAAATTTATTTGGTCATTAGGTCGTTAAAGATCTGTTAAGCCGTTGGAGATCATTAGACTGTTAGGTTGTTGTAACAGAATGACTAGCTGTATAGAGATTGTGGGGCAACTACCCACGTAGCAAATATGCTGGAATATAACTGAAAGATAGTTACAGTTGAACTGGATGACAGTTGTCAGATAACCATTCATAGACGTAGTGGTACATCGGTAATAATTAATGTGGGATAGCTGACATCAGTAACTATCCGAACTGGGCATCATGCCTTTGGTGTCGAAAATCAAATCGATCGACAATTGAAGTAAGATGAAGGAGATCGGAAGTAAATTGAGGTGAGCATTCCGCTTACTAGTAGTTTTGGATTAAACCGATTAGTGGGTAATACAAGAGAAATAGGTCGGTCATGGGCCAATATAATATGAGAGAACATTTATCTCAGATAATAATTTACTGCACATGTTCAGACGATGATGAGGTCGGATAATATACACCAATAGAAGAGATAAAATAAAATACTTAATTTTATAATATTATTAAATAGGCTGTAGCATTTGACAAAGTCATATGGATCATATAGAAGATTGTCTCCCCCTCCCCCTCTCCCTCCCGATATGAAAGATTGCTCGTCAGCTCCCCCTCCCCCTCCCCCTCCCCCTTCGGTCGGGAGAGGAGACAAAGGAAAAAAAGAGCAAGAGCAAAGAGCTTAGAAGCACGAAATCACATTCTCTTCCTTTCTTCTGGTGGAAGATCACATTCCCTTCTTTCTATGAGTTTGGTGGAACAGAGGATATACAGTAGAAGCAAGTTCCAATGCTTCAAAGGCAAAGTTCCACCAATAAAGGCATTGTCACCCCTTTTTTGCCTCCACCAAGTGCGTTCAGCAGTGCATAGATTTCCCACGAAGGGCGAACTCGACCAAGCATTTTATTGGCATAGTTTTCTGATCCAGTTTCCAAGATTTTGTTTGTTAGATGCATCTACTCAGTAATTATTCATTTCAAAATAGTTCAAGGTGCCCTATTTAGAAATGCTTGATGCAAAAGCCTCACCATTAGTTCTAGAATCTCATGGACCATCTTATTTGTCAAAGAAAAATAAAGTCCATTGTGAGAAAATAATGGATCAGTTGGATATTCAGGAACCAAAAACTCATTCTGTTCGTTCCTTAGGTTTCTGTATGAGTAAGATTTTAGGTAAAAGTATTTTTTTGATTAACTCAGATTGAGGAGGAATTCTCAAGGTGTGGTTCAAACAAAATTCACTATCTTTCTCTCTATATTTTGGATCTTAACTTTATGGAACAATATGCTACTATCCAAATATGGAAGAATTAAAATCTTAGATCAAAATACTATGCATACTATCTACTCTAATAATGAATCATTGTTTTAACTGAATAAGTAAAGAAAATAGATAGATCTTTCTCTTAAAGAAAAATATATGATAGGCTAAGACAAGGAATTGACAAAAGGTCCATGAATAGTTGGCAGCCCAAGCCTGTCCAATGGCCTTTGAAATCCTTACTTGGAGTGGCTTCATAAGCCGGCTTAGTATCCAGGTCTAAATTAGGGGCAACAATTAGGATTGGTGGGACCAAAAACGATTCAGATATTAATTAGATTAATAATTTGTCAATACAAAATGAATTTGTTTATTAAATAGATTAAAAATTAAAATTTAAATATATTTTTCTATTAAATAAATAATTCAAATTGAACTAAGCTAAGCACTGCCACTCCCGACGCAGAGTAGCCTTATCATCCTAATGGAGGCCCAAGTGTAGAAGGCCTGGGTTATTTATTTAACAGCCCGATAAGAGTATGCTTCACTATTGGGTAACGTAGTTTATTTGTGCAACAAAGGCAACTCATTATTACATCAAAACATCTATTTCCTCCCATCTACATTCTATATAACAACTGACTATTGCATGTAACATATATCAGACTATAAAATACTATTTAATGAACAACAATGAAAGTAATATTAATTACCTATCTAAAAGTTAATGCTAGAGAATTACTTCATGTAATATAAAATTCTTTGACTTGTCAAACCCTAATTATTCTTATTTCTTCTCATCAACCTTAACCATACTCCTTTTTTTTTTATGGATGATGCTTATTTGCACACCTAGAATTGCTTGAACACATGGTGCCAATTATGAGCAATACTTTCTATAGATAAAATGACCTAGGTCCAAGTACTTGAACTCAGAATCGATCTCTAATTGTTAAGTAGACAGGTGTAATCTTTACGATAAGATTCAATTCGCAGCTAAAAGTAATAATTTTCTCTTCTCTTTATAAAAATAGCATTGCCACTGGGGTGATTTTTCCGTATGACATTTTTTAAAAGAAAGTGGAATTCTAGATTAGTAGACTGGTTATCATAGCATTGCCTTTAAGCTCCTATTACTTATAATGTCTAAGTAATAAAAAATATTAGACAACGAGGTTAGAGCTTAATGGTTGCATGTCTTCTCTTATTGGAAGAAGGTTTAGTTTCAAACTTTTAGGTATTTCTCTAACTGTTTAACATGGAAAATACTTAGATTAAACAAGTATATGGTAGCCATTTAGATAGATAAGTATATGGTAGTTGTTCTTTAGCAATGAGAATATAGCACAGGGAGTAAACCGCTAAAGTGGTCTCTATCTGAAAATAATCTAGATTGGATCAAATTTAGATAAAAAATCTTTTGTGCACAATCAAATTAATTCGGATATAAATTGGCATACAGAGATAGAAAATTTTTCAAATTTGGTTATTGGAATATTAAGGATCATTCCTATATTCAAAATCCGGATGCTAAAATATTCTTTTTTCATATTTGAATATTTGAATACTTGATGTATTAAACAAGCAGTCCTGTTTTTCTTGATAATAGGCATAGGGGTTTGAGATTGACATGAATATGCATACACCAATGATGATCAAAGAGTGCTATTAATTATATAATTATATCATGTAAGGGCTTGCTATTTTCCTACTTCTTTAAAAATATCTATATGTTTAAATTTTATAATGTAATATTTTCCAAACCAAGTTTTTCTCAAGAATTCAATTTGTATCCAAAGTAATATATGATTTATATTTACATTTATTTAGAACAAATACATATATGACAAATATCCTATTATATTCATATTCATTGGAAACATATATTACAACAAATTGTCATATCTTTTAAGTATATGTATTTGTACCTGAAAATAGATATGAATATGGTTATACAATATCTAGTTCATACACAATTTTTTTTTCAACCATAATATGGTGGCATTTATTGTCTCATGTTCCTATGTCATGTGTTCCAAAGACTTGACCTCGTGTATTATCATAGAAAATAAAAGAATTTCAAAATAGGCATATTGAATTAACTTCTTTTACAATGCCTTTATGTTGCTTTAATACAAGTTTACAAATTTGCGTATTCATAAGAAGGTGAAAAGGCTAAAATGGAATAATACAAAAAAGGTCATGTACTTATGCACACCCATATTTTATAGTTCCTAGCATCAATCATGATCTTATCATGCTTTTGGATCTAGTTTTATTACATTTGTTCGCAGCAATGCAAATAATGGTGAGATTTAATATTGAAAAAAATGAGTTATAAGTTTCTTATACTATGCATGATTTTACATGCATTATCACAAGTTATAGAACTTTTATTTATAAAGAAAGTACCTACGGGCACACTAGAAGCAAAGAGTTTTGAATTGCAATATGAGTTGCCAATGAAGAGATTAACTCCTATATTTATATATTTTCATTATGGTCGATCTCTATGATGATGCCATGCATCTTTGATGCTTCAAATAATAGCAACAACAATAATAAAAAATGGTTATTCCCAATTAAGGTCCTTTTAAGTCAGTGTTCTAGAATAAATAGACTAAGGATAGGCCTAGGTGCCATTTGGTATTATTTTTATTTTCTCTATTTTCATAAATAAAAAAATAAAATTCATAAACATGTTTTATATAGTTAATTATTTTCTGCAAATAAATAGATTGATGGTGGTAGAGATGATTATAGTTATATTGTGACGATGGAGATGGTGCCGATGCTGGTCGCAAGTTTGGTGATGGTATAGTGGAGGTGACGACAATGGCTATAGTGGGGTGGTAAGGCGACGACAATAGTGATGGCCATTATAGCAATAGTAATGGTGATAAGAGCATCAATGATGTGATGAAAGTGATGATAATAACGATACTCGATAATAATGATAGTGGCAGCAATAGTGGTAATGTTGTGGAAGTATTGATAATGATAGCAGGGCCAATTATGGTGAGGATGCCAATCATGAAAAGGTTGCAATCA